>NW_026652277.1:157546677-157648633 GCF_009828535.3 Hylobates moloch
GTAATCCAGCATATAAACAGAACCAAAGACAAAAACCACATGATTATCTCAATAGATGCAGAAAAGGCTTTTGACAAAATTCAACAACCCTTCATGCTAAAAACTCTCAATAAATTAGGTATTGATGGGACGTATCTCAAAATAATAAGAGCTATCTACGACAAACCCACAGCCAATATCATACTGAATGGGCAAAAACTGGAAGCATTCCCTCTGAAAACTGGCACAAGACAGGGATGCCCTCTCTCACCACTCCTATTCAACATAGTGCTGGAAGTTCTGGCCAGAGCAATCAGGCAGGAGAAGGAAATAAAGGGTATTCAGTTAGGAAAAGAGGAAGTCAAACTGTCCCTGTTTGCAGATGACATGATTGTATATCTAGAAAATCCCATTGTCTCAGCCCAAAATCTCCTTAAGCTGATTAGCAACTTCAGCAAAGTCTCAGGATACAAAATCAATGTACAAAAATCACAAGCATTCTTGTACACCAATCACAGACAAACAGAGAGCCAAATCATGAGTGAACTCCCATTCACAATTGCTTCAAAGAGAATCAAATACCTAGGAATCCAACTTACAAGGGATGTGAAGGACCTCTTCAAGGAGAACTACAAACCACTGCTCAGTGAAATCAAAGAGGATACAAACAAATGGAAGAACATTCCATGCTCATGGGTTGGAAGAATCAATATCGTGAAAATGGCCATACTGCCCAAAGTAATTTATAGATTCAATGCCATCCCCATCAAGCTACCAATGACTTTCTTCACAGAATTGGAAAAAACTACTTTAAAGTTCATATGGAACCAAAAAAGAGCCCGCATTGCCAAGTCAATCCTAAGCCAAAAGAACAAAGCTGGAGGCATCACGCTACCTGACTTCAAACTATACTACAAGGCTACAGTAACCAAAACAGCATGGTACTGGTACCACAACAGAGATATAGATCAATGGAACAGAACAGAGCCCTCAGAAATGATGCCGCATATCTACAACTATTTGATCTTTGACAAACCTGACAAAAACAAGAAATGGGGAAAGGATTCCCTATTTAATAAATGGTGTCTGGATGTTCTTAATCCTTCTCAGGGAATCAGAATCCCCAGGTAGAGATTCTTTCTCTTTCAATTTTTTTTTTTTTGCTTTATTGTTTATCTCTCTAATTATTGGTTCAAGTGAATAAGCAAAAGTGGCAGAGTTGGTTGGTTAGGAAACATAAGCAAATTCTCCTTCAGACACTGCATACTGCTGTGCTGCTACACTACTGTCATGCCAAGTCAACACGTGAGAAGCTCAGACCTCCTTTCCCGAGAGTTACTATCTGTGTTAGAATACGGATGCCCCTTATCTCACTTCAAGGGTATCCAAAACTTGTGAAGCTTTCTTAGTATTCTGTGAAGCCAACAATTTATCTTTTTCAGAAGATCTTGATTCACCTTATTTGGAAGGTTCCTTCTCATGCCCAACATGTGAATCCAATGATACAGTTTCTCTTCTCCTCTTTGTCACAACATTCTACTCTCCAAAGTCTTGATATTAAGTTTGCTCCCTTCGTTTCATTTTTTTGGTCCCTATTTCTGACTTCTCAATAGCAACCCTTCATATTTTCTAATACACCAAAAAGAGAAATTTCCCCCTTAAGTTTCTTTATGTTTTGCTTTAGCAGATATTTTATCTCTAATACAAGTTATGATGTAACTCCTCCTTTTCCTTCCTGCAGGCCGCTAGGACTAGATATTTGTAATGAGGACAAGCAGTAGAGATAACCAGACCTCCTCCGAGGAGACCTTTAATCTGAATGTTCCATATCTTTGCCTTACTCTTACTTTTCCATCCCTTTGCTACCATTGTTCAGTTTTGGTCTTCTGGCTAGATTGGAACCTCAGAGGGAGAAATCATATCACTTTCAGGAATGGCACATCCATGATTGCTCAATATGGCACCCAGGCCAATTCTGACCCACAAAAAGTGAGCAGTGTGTCCCTGGACTGAGGATTCCACTTCTGCCCCTCACACTAATTACCCTGGGGGCCTTGGACTTGCCACTTAATCATCGAGTGCATCAGATTCTTCCCCACTTAAAGTGAAAGGGTTGAACTAGATGTCCTCTGAGAAATTTTATTTGACATCGGTATCTTCCAACCATGAGTGTAATATTTCCTGTGTGGCCTCTTAGTGCCATACAGTAATACAGTAGTCCTCTCCTAGGTTGGGAGTGTTGTGCTTGATGGCCAGGAGATGGTAATTGGTTTTTAGTGGTGTTGGTTATAAAGAAATGATTTACTTCTTCTCACTTTCTAACAACTGCTCATGAATATCTGTCATTTTGTCTTAACATTCATTTCACATATTCCTTTCTAGAGTAGTAAATGCATAGAAAAATTATCTTGACCATATATTTTTTAAAGTTCACATTTATAACTCATTGCAATCCTGCAACGCTAGAAGATATGTGGACTTTAATATTCTCTACTGTTGAGTTTGTGTGCATGAATATATTTGTCCATGATGAATTCTGGGTACCTGCAGGATAAGAAATACACAGCTCTCAAAGGTAAAAGTCTGTACTAATTCTAGGTGGTCTCTGTCTCCTATTTATGACAAGTTTTTTTTTTCTCCCAATGTGTAATATTTCCTAGGGTCCAATATTTCACAAGCTCAGCAGCATTGCTGTGAGATGGGTAACAAACCAATTTATATTTTATAGATGCTAAAAGTGAGGCACAGAGAAAGTATGTGATCTGCTCCAGCATGCCAGCAGCTCAGCAAGGAATGGCAGAATAAAGACGGAGAAAAGAAAGAACCTAATTCCTCTCTGATTCTCCTTTGCTAAGGATCAGAGCACCATGGGGCTGAAAGATTCTTTGAGAAACGGGCAGCCTACTATCTTCTTTTTAAAGAAGCCTATATGTGAATTTAGCCAGTAGATATGTCAAGCTCCTGACTCTAATCCACACCAATATTTAATATTCTTCATTACTAGAATGATCCTCCTCAGCCTTTGCCATCATCCACAAATAAATCCCAGCACTCATTTTCTCATGACTCGATTCCCTGTAATAGCCTTATGACTAGGCACCTTTTAGCAGTCACTCTCTTCCACCCATCCTCAAGTTAATTCTATGGTCTATGCCCAGTGACATTCCTAGGTTCTATTTCATTGTACCACTTAATTAAACAAGAGTGTAAAGACATCCTGTTTCCTAACACATCAGGTGTATGATCCTCTACCTAGCTTTTAAGGCCACACACTATTGGACCCTGCTCCATTTTTCAACCATCATTTCCCTATCCTAGCCCAGATTTGCAGATCTCCTCTTTTCTTGCATTGGGATATTGCTTTGCTTTTGCACATTCTGCTTTTCATCCAGAGTTTGGTTTTCACTTCTTCATCCATGCATCTAAGTCCTACTCCTCTCATGCCCTCCACGAAGCCTCCATGGACTGCTGTAGTTGTAGCAATCTCTTTACTGCGTCACCTCTAATTGCCCTGTGTGTTTGTATTACCTACAAATATTCTCTAATTGTATTTGTGTGTGACTACAATACACCTAAACCACTAAGCTTCCTAGAGAACAGGAATTGTGTCTTCTTTTTGCCTTACCAATAGTACAAGGTAAAATAAATAAAAATCATAAAAACAAAATAAAGTCCTCAATAAGTACCAGTTGGTTCTCTGGAATTCAGTGAATTAGATTTATAAACTGTGCACGTGCATGTGTGCATGCTTTATGAATGGACTTTGTATTTTGGGAAAAAAAGATCATAAATAAAGAGAGTAGTACAATTGATTCTTGAACAACTTGGGAGTTAGAAGTGCCAACCTCTCATGCAGTCGAAAACCCACATAAAACTTTTAACTCACAAAACTTAACTGACCAGAATGCCTTACTGATAACACAGTTGATTAACACGTATTTTGTATGAGTATTCTATACTGTATTCCTTCAATAAAATAAGCTAGAGAAAGAAAATGTTATTAAGAAATCATGAGGAAGAGAAAATATATTTACAGTACAGTATTCCATACTATAAGTTTACGTTGTCTGTGTACAAGATGAATCATCTAAGATGGCAGTAACTGCAGCTGCAGACCTCAATCTACAGTCCATACATGTTAACCAATTCAGCTCTTTTTTGCAACGTCATGACTTTTAATCTGCTTCTTATGGGCACTTCCAGCCTCGCTGTTGGCGCTTCCTATGGATCCATGGTGTTATTCAAAGTTTACGCTATTGTACTAAATATGATGGAAAATATGCGAGAACTTCAAGAGATCACTTTTTACTGCAATATGGAATTGGAACTGCTCACGTGGGGATCATTAGCATCACATGATGTTTTAAACAGATACATGAGCTCACTGCAATAGCAACAAGGATGGCTATGAAATTATTACAGTAATGCAGTATGTACTACAATTAATTTTATGCAGTTATGATTTAATTTTGCATCTTTATGTTTGTTTATATTTCTCTCAACTTTGAATGATGCCATGCATTGTCTGTGTGTGTGTGTTTTGATAAATTTTAACTTTTTATAACAGATTTGTGTGTATTTTATGGCAGTGAATGATAAAATACACTAGTATCTGCATATATTTTATGCATTCCTGACATACTTTTTCTTAATTTCTTGGCTATTTCTAGGATATGCACATGGTTCACCTACAAGTTTTTTCAAATTGACACAAATCTCCAAAATTTTTCCCAATATATTTATTAAAAAAAAAATCCATGTGGAAGTGGACCCAGGTAGTTCAAATGCATGTTTTTCAAGGGTCAACTGTATATGTAGCATTTTTGTTTTGTTTTTGGGAGTATTTTTAGAGGATAATTTAGCCTCAATTATCACCTAAATTTCAAATGCCTTCCAGAGGACTTCTTTCTTTAACTGGAAGTTGTTTTGCTACATATAAGAGCAGTATCCTCCCTGTCAAGCTGGCGTAGCCTTTGACTTTCACTCTGATGACCTTTTCATGCCCTGAGCATCCTGAGTCCTTGTTTTTCATTTCCCATAATACAGAACTAAATCTTGAGTTTGGATATTGTATGAACTGAAATGGCATAAAACCAAGGTTCATATTTTATAAGTGGCTGGAATTCACTTGAGAATATTGGCATAATAATATATACTTTCTTTTGGAAGGCAGATAAGGTGTGAACAGGTCTTAGCACAGGGGAAAATTTTAAATAAGCAGTCTTCATTTTGTAAATATTGTCTTAATCGAGAAGATATGTAGTATTTGAAATGTCCCAATTTTAAAATATGAATGTTTCTTTCAATTTCATGGGGTTGTATTTAGAAATTATGAAAATTTTATTACATTAAAACATTATAAAAACTTGTACCAGGCCCTTTTGAGTCTGGGCTAGAGGATTCGGTTCATCCATTGCACCAGTCTACTCAGCAAGAATTCTTTGTTGGTATCTACTCAAACCTTATTGAAGAGAATAACTGTTGCAAAGCTCTAATTTTTACATGTTTCTTTAAAATATATATTAAATTGAAACTTATCTTACTGGAATTTCCACCTGTTGCATCTGCACTCTCAGTAGCATTGGCCGGAACTTTTTCCCCCTGATGGAAATATTCTTTATCTGCACCATGTGATAGGGCAGTCACTAGCTGCATATGGCTTTCAGCACTAGTGACTTGAGGAACTGAAATTTTCATTTTATTTAATTTTACTTAATTTAAATTTAAATGTGAATAGTCATACAATACAACATAAATAATCACAACATAATACAATGTAAATAATCACAAAATACAATAGGCTAGTGACTATTGTACTGGACAACACAACCATAGTAGTTTGCTGAAAAAACTAGCGATCATTTTCACATGCTGGCTCTTCAGAAATTTCAAGAGATTGTTGATATTTGTACTTTCTTTTTAGGGCATTTTTTGTTTCCTCATTGATAGGTTTGAACTTCAGAATTTAGTTTGTTGCTACTGCTGCTACTGTTGTTATGATCCTCTTTTTCCTAAGGTCTCTTCAAACTCATAGATTCTATCACTGTTTCTAGATATTCCTTGGAAATGTTGAGCAATTATAGTCTTGATATATATAAAGTACTCCGAATGCATGGGACAACAAACAAACGACAAACAAAACTGACACATAAATTGCAGAACTTGGAACATTTGGAGACATAGGGCACACAAGATTTAAACAAATGGTTCTAACCGGGACAATTTTGCCTCACAGGGGACATTTGGCAATGTCTGGAGATGGGTATTGACTGCCATGACTTGTGGGGGGGGCAGTGCTTCTGGTATCTAGCGAATAGAGGGCAGCAATGCTGCTAAACACCCTACAATGCTCAGGACAGAGCCTCCACAACAAGGAGTCATCCAGCCCAAAATGCCAATAATGCCGAGGCTGAGGAAGCCTGGCTTCCACAAACATCTAAGAAATAAATATCACATAAAAGCCTCATTCATTTGAAAAGAAGGAAAGAATTACAAAATGGCTTGCCTAGGTGTACTAATATTTTAAAATTTTGTAAGTTGCATGCTTGTTTTTGCATTCCTCTTCCACATCAAGAACTCTATTGGGTCACTGAATTCACTGGTAAATTTACTAAGAACATCTTCAAAAGTTCTTCACTCCTTCCTTCTTTTCCGTCTGAAGCTATTACTGCGGGTCTTGTTATTATCATTATTAGACCGTCATAATATACTTTTAATCCCCCTTTGTGCTTCCGTTTTCACAGAACACTATCCGTGTTGTAACAAAGCCACTGGTTAAATAATGAGTCCAGATAAAAATGATGTGATATTGTGAAGTCATCTTCTTCAGATACATATTTGGTAGGAATCCTTTTTCCATGGAAATATTTTATTTGGTAGTGTGTGAGGCCAGTTAATCTTTCTCTCGCATCTTGAGGCAGGAAATAATTAATATAACCTGGGGGAAGAGCCCGGCTAGCTGGTCAGAAGGAAATCTGACACCTGGTGAAATGTACCTCGTTTCCGGTTTCAGCACTAGCGTGAAATTTCCCGAGGTTCATAGAAAGGTTCGTCAAATCTTGGCAAATCTCTTGGTAAACTGGGTAGTGTCAGATTCCAAAAGAAATATGAAAGTTTTACCTGGCTTCAAATTTCCAGTGTAAAATGTACAGTCTAAGCAAGAGGGCTGCTTGTAATTGAGAAAAATCCAAGTTTCTTACTTTGGATAACTTATTGGAAGAGACAATTCACCAAGAATAAAACCTCCAGGGAGACCCATTTCATAGCAACCCATCCAGCCTCTTTCAGAACATGCAGTTTTCAATGGACCTGGCTGCTATCACTGCACCAACAGTTTCACATTGTTCATTATCACATTGTATCATAACGTTCCCACATTCAAAGCCAAGCCAGGGGAAAATACTCTCCCAGAGGGTTTTTCGAAGTTCACACTGGAGAGAAGAATGCATGGGACATTTCCTATCAAGTTCCAAAGAGTGGAAAAGAAAGTACAATGATAAGAATCAATAGACAATTCCTAAAATATTGTTCATGAAATGAGTTCTAGCAGGCTGTGAAGGTGAAGAGAAAAGTTGCATTTCCAAGTTCTAATAGCAGTGTTGGACTTTGAAATAAAAAGGAGGTTTTCTAAAACCTTGTCCTATTTGAGTAGGTTTGAGATTTGACATTCAGCACGCATTTTTAAAATCTTCCTGCAAAACCTCTGTACATCCACTTAGTACTAAAGGGCTGCTTTGCCCAGTTCCCAGGGGCTGTAGCATGCAGGCTGATTGCAGCCCTGCTAAGTCAGCAAAGGGAGGCTGCGGGTCCAGCGTGTTGCTCCTTTTAAAGGAGCCACATCCTGCCAGGGCCTTGGAATCATTACAACCTCATGATAAAATTTCTGGCAATTTAATTAACACAAAGACATTTGAATCGTTTCTAGTGTTTGTAATCTCCTTCTGAGTACCATATAATCAAGGACATTCAACTGGAACAGAATTAGCCTACTTTAAGGACACCCCAAACAAATTCATACAGGCTGAAGTTATTTAATCATTGGTGCTGAGAAATGGATATGGTTAAGCTGATGAACAGAGTTTCTCCGTAGTGTCTTTGATGGAAAGCAGTGCTCCTATAGAGGTATTGATCTGTGGGATAAATAAAAACACTAGGGTTTAAAATTACAATGATTATTACTAACTACTCCTTTTTCACTGAAAGGAATATCAAGTCCATCAAATAAGGTCTATGGCCAGAAATCAAAGGCCATTTTTTTTGTGTTCAAAACATGGAAAAAAATATTGCTACCAAATCTATCTTTTCAACCAACCCACAACATAGGTAGAAATTGCTGTCAGTGTTGACACACGCTAACATGAAGAGTGATGAAAGGTTTTTCTTTCTTGGTCTTTTTGGTAATCAAGCACTCTGAAATTGTGATTGATTGCTGGCTCCAAGAGATTTTTTTTTTAGGGCAACTTCCAAAGGATTTCCTAAGGCCAAATCTAAAGTAGCGAAGAGGAAAATATATAAATTTATCCTTAATAATTGATGCTAAAAACTAATTTTCAAAATATTCCCAGGAAAGTCCTATCTTTGGACTCAAATTACTAGGAAATTGTTCTAATTGTTTCAATAAAAGAACTGTTGTTAAAAATAGCCTGCAGTGTTCTGTTTTGGTTAGTGGTAAATCAAGTCTAATTCCTGGGAAAACTCAAAATTCATTCTATAATACACCGGCCCCAATACTTTTCTTTGGCTTTTAAGAAAGCTCTGAGTCAGAACTTGAATTGATTTGTAACACAAATACTAGGATTGGCTCCCACCAAACAGTGATGGTGCCCTTTTGCTAAATGCAGACAGTTGGTAGCCCAGTTGGGTGAATTGATTCTTTGCCTTGGGAGAAGAGAATACAAGGACTCAGGAAGAGCTGAATAATGTCTGCACATGAGTGAGTGAGTGATGAGACCGAGACTGTGTCACCACAGGCTTTTCTCCAATTCCAGGTCTCTTGTCCAGTAGAGAGAATGATGTACTTTTCTCCAGAAAGTTAGAAAGCAGCAAAACTTTGTATTTTACTAGAGGTGACACTTCAGTATTCTGCTAAGCTGACAGTAAAATGAACCTGCCAGTTCCTCCTTTTTAAACCATCCACTGACGTGGGACTAAAGAATTGCTCAAGGAAATTAATTGCAGACACTCTAAAAAGCCAAGTGGAAAGGAATTTCTGCACTGAAGGGGAGTCAGTCTGAAATTTATGGCAGTGGAAAGTACTTTAATCAAATAGTGTAGCTGTATTTTTAAAGGACAGGATAATTTTATGATCAGTAACAATATTTGTATGCCTGCATGCTGAAATGGAGAAATCAAATCTCATGCTTCAAAGCCTAGGCTGTGTGCTGCAGGTGTCTAGGAGGAATGCTTTCAAAACATACATCATTATAAACTAGCCTGGGTAAATTGATGTCTTTTTCTGCCTTTACATGAAGCATGAGGAATCGGTGACTGCAGTGGCTTAAGACTAAGTTAAATGTCTGACATTGAGCTTGTCTGGGCTCTTTTCCCACTAGCTGAAGAACAGAGGTGCTGGAGCCATGTGGAGTTCGGTGGGGCTTGAATAGGAAAGGCAGAATGTTATAAGGAGTTACTTTCCTCACATGTGGATAATTTGAGGCTGAAAACCATATTTCCATTACCGTTGGTAAAAGAGTGAGAGCAGAGAGGCAAATGCCAAAGAATGATGTCAGCCAAATGCCCGAGGTTTAACCAAGTGACAGAGAGCCCAGGGGCTCATTCTATTTCCAATACATATTTGTGTGAGCAGACAACTCACTGAAATCTCCATCATCTCGGTATGTAATGCCAGTATTACGTAGTGGAATTATGGAGTTAACTTTAAAAATCACTTATAAAAATGTTGGAGAAAATTTAAGGTAAAAAACGTTCAACATTGAAAGCACCATGAGTAATAGTAATTATACTCTTGAAGACTTCAGTATAACCAGGTCCATTTGGAGCTCAATTCAAAAAGACTTTGTTACTAAAGAGCCCGAAGAGCATTATTAGAAAGGTTTAACTCATCAGGGCATATCATACTAGGCATCAAGGACAGTATAATACTGAGACTGAATGTCATAAAATTATTGCCTCCCAATTAAGAATAATTGTAAGAAAGGGCTGTCTGATTTATAGAATAGTTTTAAGAAATGTAGTTGAATTACTTTTAAGCAGGCTGATACTATAATTGTTTTAGCCAATGGCCTCTTCATCCTTCAAAATAATGAGGTTCTAGGCAAATACACTCTGATTCTCAGCCAATGATTTCTTATCTATGAAAAGTGTGTCATAATTTGAAATAAGAGCCAATGTGTCAGCCATTTAAAAGTAATCAATAACCCAAATAACTACAAATAGAGGCTTCTGGTGCATTCCATTGATATTACTATCAAAAAAATTGGATGCTTTCTTAAGCAAACTTCTGCCAAATTATGGCTAGATAAAAACATATGATCACCATTATGATTATTAATATATGAATGTGGCTTGATTCCTTTATTACTGTCTTGAGAGGCATAAGTAATACTAGACTGGAGCCACTCTTCACAGCAACATCACCCAGCGCCAGGTCTCTGCAGAGAAACCATGAATTAGGGGTTCTCTCTTACATGAACAATGTCGGTTAAGTGCTCACATTTCAGGTGAAATGTGTGTTAGTGCAAAAGTGTTGCCTGATGTCTCCCACCTGGAAACAGGAAATACTCAGGAGTCATTCCCATCCATCTCGTGCTGAGTTTTACATTAATAAGGTAATGTCTTTAAGATCTCTGAGGTTTCAGGAGAAAGGCACACTGGGAGAATGGCTGTTATTATTTCCGAGACCTCCCATCTCGAGCTAGCTTAAAGGCTAAGGGTCCCGAGGTGGTGCTGTAATAGCAGCTCTAATAATGTGCAGTTACAGCACATCTCATGTGAGGTGCTCCGAAGACATTATACACATTTATTCATTAAACCTGAACACACCCCAGAGATAGGTTAACTGCTATGATACTCCTTTATGCCAAAGTAAATGAAAACAGGGGGAAGAGAGTCAGCCAAGATTGTATGATGGACCTGTGGTACAATGGGAGCAACCATCGTGCTCTCAAGTTCCCCAGTGACTCGGTGAAAAGTCTTGCCACATTTGGCATGAGTGTATACCTGTACGTAGTATGCTTGCTTAATTTTACTTCATCTTGTTCTAGAAATGAGAACATGTACAAATATGTTCAATACAGCTAGATAACATAAATGGAAAATAAGTTTTTAGGGAAAAAGACCCAAGGAAAGTAAGGATATAAAAATGAGATGAAACCTGGAATGAAGTACAGTTTGTGTTTCCTGTGAATGATGTTTGGAAAATACTCTCTTCACAAATAAATTGTGTATAAAGGGAAACAAATAGCCCCAGTTTCCCTTATCCGTGTGCCTTGGGAAGAAAGTTTTGCATGTCGTGGGAAAGAAAGGGCTAGAGAAAACACCAAAACTTTGTAAAATTAGACTTCAATCCAGTTTGCTGAGTGGAAGATCAAAACAGTATTATTAGGGCTCAAGAGCCCCTCAATCTAGTGGTACCTCTGCTAAAGTGCAAACCCAAGAACAGTACATTTCCCCACCATCTGGAGGGGTAAACATCAGAGACAATGAGAAAAACTGAGAGGAACAATGGGCAGTGGCAGCAGAGGGACTTGGTGCTCTAAATCCTGAAAGGGGTTGGAGGTCATGGGTGAATTAGTACCACAAATAAGGCAGTGATGCATGATCTGTGCAGAGTTTATGGGAACAGGGGTATTTTGCAACAGCGTGGACAGCAGCCTATGGGCAAACATAGTGCCCGCGGCATAGTGCTGCCTACGTGTGTGGCAGCATCAACACAGGTGAGCAAAGGGTCAGCCTGAGCCACAGCTTTAGAGCTGCAACCAGATGTGAGATGGTGCTCCCCTCTGCTACTCCCACCTCATCTGTCACCTCCAATCTCATTCTTCAGCCCCCAGCCTCTTTTGTAATAAGATTTTTAAAAGACCCAGTATATTCTCATTGGATTGGTATAGCTTAAATGCAATGCTTTCTTGGGGAGTAATCAACTTCTAAACCTTTCCTTTAGTACTATACTAATATTATCAGAGGGTTTTTTAAATTGGTGTGTGTGTGTGTGTTATTCTGTTGTTCCTTACAGTCCTGATCTAGTACATACAGGCAAAGTCTCACATGTGGTGGTACATGAATGGACAAAACCTGGACATTAGGTGGAGACATTAGGTGGAAACTTCTGGTCATGTAGTATTTAGAGAAAATCAGCTTGAAGCCCTATTCTATGCCCTCATGGAAGTCCAAAAATATCGTAATTATCCCTGCACATGTACTGGGGCTTTATCTGCCTTCACTGGATTAGGTGGGGTGAAGGATCATCATGTTCTCCCACCCGTGCTGTCTGTTTGGCATGATTTTACCAGATGTAAAATTCAGCCTCAGTTTTCTCAGAACATTCACCAACTCACAAAGAACTTTGAAAATAGTCAAGTCGGCCAATGTTTTTTTGAGAGGAGTTTACATTCCAAGATCAAGCTATTTCAAATTGAACACTAAAAATTTCTACTCGTGTATTCATTCATTCATTCACTCTTTTCTATAAAAAACATTAAATCCTTACATTGTGCCAGGCACAGCTCATGGTGCTTGGGAGTTATCAGTGAAAAAAACTGACAAACATCCCTGCTCTCATGGACATGAAATTATAGCAGATATTTGCACCAAGCTACCATATATCCCCAGAGGTTTTCCCTGGCTGCCTCCTCTGTGACAGCTCTAGTCTCCCCCAGTTTTTTCTCTCTCTTCTGTTCCGTCACTTTTCAGGAATAAAAATAAAGTCCTCTCAATTTTCTCTTAATGTGATGCATTGACTCTTGAACCCAGGTTTTCAAGTTCCCTAAGTGATACCCTAGGGTTATCTGTGTTAAAATATTTTCTTTCTTTCTTTTTTTTTTTTTTTTTTTTTTTTTGAGACAAGGTCTTGCTCTGTTGCTCAGAGTGGAATGCAGTGGCGCAATCTCAGCTCACTGCAACCTCCGCCTCCCCGGTTCAAACGATTCTTCTGCCTCAGGCTCCTGAGTAACTGGGATTACAGGCATGTGCCACCATTCCTGGCTAATTTTTCTATTTTTAGTAGAGATGGTGTTTTGCCATGTTGGCCAGGCTGGTCTCGAACTCCTGACCTCAAGTGATTCACCTGCCTCGGCCTCCCAAAGTGCTGGGATTACAGGTGTGAGCCACCGTGCCCGGCCTGAAATATTTTCCTAATCTAAGACAGTTGCTTCCTTATGAATATGTCAGAAGGGAAAAAATATTTTTATCATCTCTGTTAGTAGGATATAAACAGTTTAAGTTGTTAGATATTCATTAACAGGAGAAGAAATCTCTTATGGTACCCATGCATAATTTTAAATATTACTGGGAGATCAACTGCTCATCTGTAAAGTTTTCATGTTTGAGTCTCACTGCTTCCCCCAGTCCAGTCAGGATGGCCAACCTGCCTGGTTAGCGACAGTGACTGGTTGAAGAGTAAGTATGCACCTCTGCAGAGTCAGTCACGTAGAACCTCATCTACTAACTTGCAGATTGGCCCAGGAAGTGAGAACGTGACCTAAACCAGGCAATCAGAGGCTTTCCATGAGATTTTCCTAATCTGAGCCAGAGGGGAGAAATACTTGGATGCCAAGACTCCTCAAGAAGTGCTTGAGGAGAGAAAGTTGAGAAAATGAAACCAAACATAAGGAGCTAAACCATGAGGAGTCCTGCCCAGCCTCTGAGCTGTCCATCATGAGGTCATGACTGCTCTCCTATTTTTGCAATCAATAAAGGCAAATACTTTCTGCCCCCGAAGCTATCCTCAAAGAGTGGTGTCCAAAAGCAAGGTGGCTTAAGTCCTCATTTAATGAGAAAATTCTTTTATTAATAGCATATTTTTAGGTCTTTTGGTAAACTAGGGGAAACTAGCTTGCATTGGTATGTGCTAAATAGATGTACTAATCTTGTAATTTATACTCTTCCCCAAACTCCAGGACCCACTGCATAAATAAGTTTCTCATGCCAGATTTATTTCTTTTCTCTCAGCGCCCCACTATCACCATTTAGGCTCTAAAAAATCTGAGAGATGTGCCCCATGTACATTTGATTCCCAGCTGCTAACCTGGAATTTTGTTCTAGAAGTTTGTGAAGACTATTTTCCAACCACCTGTATAATGCAATTTTTTCAAAAAGGTACTAGAGGAGCCTGACTGCTTGAGTTGGGCCATGGGTCTTTTGTCCTCAGGCTGAGATTTACACCATTGCCTGCCCTGGTTCTCTGGCCTTCAGACTTGCACCCAATTATACCACTGGCTTTGCTGAGTCTCCAGTTTGCAGATGGCAGATCCTGGGACTTCTCAACTTCTATAATTGCAGGAACCATAGATATAGATATAGACATAGATATAGATGCAGATGGATAGAGATATCTCTAACATCTACCTATCTACCCATCCATCTACCATCTATCATCTATCTATCTATCTATCTATCTATCTATCTATCTATCTATCTATCTATCATCTATCTATCTATCTATCATATTGCTTCTGTTTCTCTGGAGAACTCTAATACAACCACTAAAAAACATAAAGTGATGTCAATTAAAGTATGATAAGAATCGGCAAGCCTTATCTGTAAATGATGATAGTAAATATTTTAGGCTTTAAGGTCCACAAGGTCTCTATTATAATGGCTGAATCCTGCCATCACAGCAAGAAAGCAACCGTAGGCAATATGTAAACAAATGCCTATGGCTGTGTTCCAACAAAGCTTTAATTGTGGACATGGAAATTTGAATTTTATGTAACCTTTTTACATGTTATAAAACTATTTTTCTTTTTTTGTAACTAAAAAATTACAAACCAGTCTTAGAGCCATACAAATGCAGGTGGTCAGCTAGATTTGATCGACAGGACGTTATGCTTTCTTATCATGTTAATTACAAGATGCATCCATATTTCAGAGCTGTTAGAATGCAGAGATATGTGCGTCTTAGATTGAATGTGATAGTGCAGTATTATAGAATCCTAGGTCTTTTGGATTCCCTGGGTTTTAACATCTATAATGTATCCCCACAATGCTTTGCCACTTAACCTTTGGCAATCAACAAGGATCATTGGTGAGCATACGGTCTGTCCTTTCTGGGACACAGTGAGAAGTGGACATGGAATGGAGAAGGCTGAGAAGAAAGTTAGAGGGAATTGAGGTGTATGGGGCGGTCTTTTGGAACCTGAATGTTCAGAGAATAATGATGCATGCCATTTGTATAGCACTTTAAATTCCATAAAGTCTATGTATATACATTGTTTTATTGAATTTTCCCCATGAGTCTGTGAGGTGCCCATTGTAGAAATTAGCTGCAGAACAGAAAAACATACATGTGAATGAATTATAACTGGGAAAAGGTAGACCCTAACATTGTCTTTTGACCATACAACTGTTCTTCCTTATTCAAAAAGCTTATATTCAGTGAGTGTTTCTAAGGGTGAAAGTTAAGCAGACATGTTTCAGTGAACTGGGAGAAAGACATGAGAAAAAAAGTAAGAACCAGTGTTTCCAGTGCTTTGAATAATCTCCACCACTTCATCAAATTGAAGGAGGCTTTTCTCACTTATGGTCATGGTTGTATTGGCACAGCCTTTCTCTTTCATTTTCCTTACATATTGCCTTCAGCAGAACCTACTGCCTCTTAGCCAATATTAGTACAAAGGCATTTGCAAGGCAGCGTATGGGCATATCTGAGCCAAAATGCAGCTGGTTTGTTAATTAAATTTAAACATTTTGACATGTATCTCTGATTTCACTTCCTTGTTCTGTTTCGCTTCTCTTCCTCTTTTGAGCCAAGTAATAAATGCAGTGAAAGTAACATGGACTTTGAACTCAGGGATTTGAATCCAGATGTGCTGTTTATTAGTTTGTGACTCTCAGCAAACTACTTAATCATACTGAATGCTTTCATTATTCTCATTTTAAAAAGGGGAATAGTATTACCAACATTATGGAAGTTATCAGTAAGGTGTTACACATAATGCCCATAGAAACATGCTTACCCCATAGTAGTATGTGTTAGCTATCATTATAAGCATTGAATGGAGTCATGTATAAAATACCCAAAAAGGCATCTGATCCATAATGGATAATCCCTTAACCATGGAGAAAGCAAGATTCTCTCTATATGGATTCTCCAGGGTCACCTTTTTTATCTAATTTGAAATGTTGCACCCCCTCTTTTCGAACACACAAAATATGACTGAATAACACGATCCTGGTCACTCAAGTTGTTTTTTGTTGAGTTTCTTTATCTTCATTTTCTCATTTCTACTAAAGGCTGTGTAGTATAGAAATTACAAGCTCATACCTACCCTTTATAAAATTGATCAATGATTTACTTTCCCAATAAAACTGTATCTTTTTTCTTTATATATTTCCACTTTTATTTCTTTATATATTTCCACTTTATTTCTTTATATTTCTAATTGCATTAGCTTCCCTCTTAAAGACTGATTATTTATCCCCTCATGTAAGTACATTTTGATACCTGCAACCTCAATGAATATTTCTGTGCCTTTCATCTCACTGGGTCTCTCAGCAGCATTGGACAATGCTGGTATCTTCTTGCCTTTTGAATTATTCTCTTTCCTTATATTCCACAATTCCTCTATTTTCCTCATACATATCTCTCTCTTCCATCTGTGTTGCCCTTGCAGGCTCCTTCTTCTCTATCAAACTATTAAATATGTCAGTACTTCAAGGTTCTTCCTAAGCCTTCTCCTTTCCTCTTCAAAAATTTTTGGCAGCTAATTTTCTTTACTTTTTCAATTTAATATTTCTGTTATTGTCTTCCCTATCCTTCCAGTTATCCAAGATAAAATTTCAACCCAGTCTGTCTCCTTCTTTCCCAGATCTTTCTTTTGATAGTGTGCCCTTGTTACATATTTGTAGAATGGATAAATGATATAACCTCTCACATGACAGATTGGATTGGACACTTAAAAATCTGCATGATTTTAGTTCCTACGAACCTTTTCTCCCCACAGGAATGCTATATTCCAATATAATGCTCTACTCATTGTTCTCAGAAAAACCTGTAACTATGAGAATATAGCATCCTTTTTTTCTTTTTTTTGAGATGCAGTCTCTCGCTCTGTCGCCCAGGCTGGAGTGCAGTGGCGTGTTGTTGGCTCACTGCAACCTCCGCCTACCAGGTTCAAGTGATTCTTCTGCCTCAGCCTCCTGAGTAGCTTGGATTATAGGTGTGCACCCCCAAGCCTGGCTAATGTTTGTATTTTTAGTAGAGACGGGGTGTCACCATATTGGCCAGGCTGGTCTCAAACTCCTGACCTCGTTATCCTCCTGCCTCGGCCTCCCAAAGTGCTGGGATTACAGGTGTGAGCCACCACACCCGGCCTCCTTTTCACTGTTTTAAATTTTTAACACAGATAGAAAGTCCAAGTAGGTAAGAGGAAAATGACTCAAGTTATTCCTCTGTCTTTGCAATCATGGCACTATCATTGTGTCTTTTGAATCTACCTTTGAAAGGCAGAGATATGTGGTTCTGTTAGTGGGAAAAGGGTCTTGATCCAGAGCCCAGAGGGTTCTTGGATCTCGTGCAGCAAATAATTCAAGGCGAGTCACAGAGTGCAGTACCTGGGTTCCCCTATCTCCCCCTCCTGGATACAGGCCCGCCACCTCACCCGGTAATTTTTGTTTTTTAGTAGGAGGGATGGTCTCAATCTCCTGACCTCGTGATCCGCCCGCCTTGGCCTCCCAAAGTGCTGGGATTACAGGCTTGAGCCACCGCGCCCGGCCTCCTTTTTTTCTTAAATAAAGACTGGGAGCCAATAGCATGTGGTGAGAACTTAAAAGAGTCATTACTAGGATGGACATTTGATAGCCTTTTATGTTAATAAGAAAACAACCATTAAGTGATAAAGTAGTGCCATCCTTGATCTTCCAGATCAAAAAGCAAAAGAGAAAAAGATAAACAACAGCAAAACTCTTTGTTAAGCCCGAATAGCCACGACAACCCTAAGCAAAAAGAACAAAGCTAGAGACATCATGCTGCCTGACTTCAAACTATACTACCAGGCTACAGTAACAAAACATCGTGGTACTGGGGTACAAGAACAGACACATAGACCAATGGAACAAAATAGAGAACTCAGAAATAAGACCACACACCTACAACCATCTGATCTTCAACAACCTGACAAAAACGAGCAATGGGGAAAGGATTCTCTATTTAATAGTTCTCAGAGAACTGGCTAGCCATATGCAGAAAATTGAAACTGGACCCCTTCCTTGCATGATGTGCAAAAAGTAATTCAACATGGTTTAAAGACTTAAATGTAAAACCCCAAAGTATAAAAACCCTAGAAGAAAATCTAAGCAATACCATTCAGTATATAGGCACAGGCAAAGATTTCATGATGAAAATGCAAAAAAAAATGCAACAAAAGCAAAAATTGACAAATGGGATCTAATTAAACTAAAGATCTTCTGCATAGAAAAGGAAACTATCCCTCAGAGTGAACAGGCAACCTACAGAATGGGAGAAAATTTTTGCAATCTATCCATCTGACAAGGGTCTAATATCCAAGGACTACAAAAAATTTAAACAAATTTACAAGAAAAAAACAACTTCATTAAAAAGTGAGAAAAGGACATGAACAGATACTTCTCAAAAGAAGACATATATGTCGCCAAAAAACATGAAAAAAAAGCTCAATATCACTGATCATTAGAGAAATGTAAATCAAAACCATAATGAGATACCATCTCACACCAGTCTAAATGGCAATTATTAACAAGTCCAGAAACAACAGATGCTGGCGAGGCTGTGGAGAAAAAGGAACACTTTTACACTGTTGGTGGGAGTGTTCAATTAGTTCAGTGATTGTATAAGACAATGTGGAGATTCCTCAAAGATCTAGGGACAGAAATACCATTTGACCCAGCAATCTTATTACTGGGTATATACCCAAAGGAATATAAATCATTCTATTATAAAGATACATGCGTGGTTATGTTCATTACAGCACTATTCACAATAGAAAAGATGTGGAATCAACCCAAATGCCCATCAATGATAGACTGAATAAAGAAAATATGGTACATATACACCATGGAATACTATGCAACATAAAAAGGAACGAGATCATGTCCTTTGCAGGGACATAGATGGAGCTGGAAGCTGTTATTCTCAGCAAACAAATGCAGAAACAGGAAAACCAAACACCAAATGTTCTCACTTATAAGTGGGAACTGGATGATAAGAGCGTCCATCAAGATGATGGACACATTGCAGGGAACAACACACACTGGGGCCTGTTGGGGACTGAGGGAGGGAGAGCATCAAGAAGAATAGCTAATGGATGCTGGGCTTATTACCTAGGTGATGGATTGATCTGTGCAGCAAACCACCATGGCACATTTTTTTTGTTTGTTTACTGATGTAACAAACATGCACTTCCTGCACATATACCCTGTAACTTAAAAGATGAAGGAAAAAAAAGCTTTTCTAGTTAACTGCTTCCTAAAACTTCCAACATAAGGACCACTTTTAATGTTAGCAACATTTGTGACATTCACTGAAGGAGCAAGTAAATATATATATGGATTTAAAGACTCTTCACAATCACTGTGTGGGCCCCCAAGGCTCCAAAGCTCACAGGTTTACAAGGGTTCCTATGTCCAACTCTCCTCCTAAAGTCTTTGCAGAGAGGTTAGCTGCTGAATCCCAGCCTCATTGATTTTGAACTCCAAAGGGGGGGCTGCCTTTGTCCCCACAGCATCTAACGCAATATCTTACACATAGTCAGTTTTCAGTATATGGTAGAATGTGAATCAGAATTATATAAATTTCTGAGCTACCACAGCTAATATGAAGTTAAATGCAATTTTCTGGCAGTAAATTATAACCATATACAGACATTCTATTTGATGATCAGATTTTTTGGGGGGAGAAAAGCCAATTCAACTAAAGTGGTGGTTTTTTTTTTTTTTTTTGGTCATTGGCAAGCATAGGCTTTACCGACCATTTATAAGTCATCTTGTAAGTTATTTTTCATCACTGTCAGTTCTGGAGAATCATATTGAGGAAGACTGTGGTTTAAGGAAGACAGAGAACCTGACTGGGATCCTGCAGCCTTGGTTTCTTTTCCTGGGTCTACACCTAATTTGCTGTGTGACCTTGCAAGAGGTCATTTGACCTCCTATCAGCCTCAGTATTTCCATCCGTAGTATAAGTACTTTGAATCACATGATTGTTCTAGTTTTTACATTTTCAGTAGATTGCCCAGGTAGTTATTATAAGATAAATTTTTTCCTGGGATAGCAAGCTAACTAAGTTTAGATAGGAATCGAAGGCCAGAAATTTTTCCAAGGCAGTGATATATATTTAATAACTTTATCTTTTAGGCTTTGTGGCTCACTATTGGGCACAGGCTTTCTAAGACTTGTAACTGGCTGGGTTAACTTCTCCTGCAGGTTAAGTTCCTCTTCCTGGAACACATGCCACACTTTAAATGTGCTGAGAAAGTCAGATGAAAGTGTAATGCCTGTGAGAGTAGCTTCGCCGTGTACCCTGTGCAAGGCACTTGGGGAGAGCCTTCCTTTTCCAGTACCTTCCCTCTCTCTCCACCCTTGCTGCCTGCTGAAAATGAAAAGCAGTTATGTCCCTTGCACCATGGAGACAGAAGTACAGAAAATAAACAGTGACTGATTAAGGGAAGTGGCTTTATTACAGGGTTTTTAAAAACACAGTATCATCAATAACAGCAATAATGGAGAAAAATGATAATGAATAATTAAGCATAATAATATAGTCAGGATAACAATAAAAAACCAGTGAAGAATGAAATTTTATTTGTAATAATATGACTGTTTAGCTTGATGACATGTCCTTGGATTTGACTGTTTCCTGCAGAGGTGTAAGCACAGTATGGCTTTTCATTTATTTCCCCTAAGAATGTTTCTGGTTGAGCTGTGGCTCTGCCCTCTTCTCACTTCTGTCTTTGCTCCTTACCTTTGCAGTTACAGAAAATACACATTCACTTTTAGTTTCCTCTGATGTCTCTAGCCTGGGATTAGCACCACCAATGCAACTGAATCCTCAGGAATGCGCTTGTTGTGATAGAAGGTCTGAGCAGTCAGGTGATATCAGGCAGGCTGGCAATCCCTTGGGTATTCAGGTACCTCCCCACCCTCCCTTCCCCTGCAGAAATTTACTGGAGCAATAAACCTAGTGCAATCATGGAGGAAAATTAAGGCAAATGATCCTAAATAGAGAGAGACTGACGAAGTCCTAGAAACACAAACATAGCAACCCCCATACAAAATAGCAAACCTTATTTCACCAGGCTGTTTTCTTCAGTATTTTTGTGAAATAGTAGAGTCTCAGGGACTAAACAGTTTAGCCTGAGACATCAGTGCCAAGGAGTTACAGCATCTATGTAGGGTCCAGATTGCTCAACTGGTTAGAAATCATTAAGTAGGTTATCTGATTTTCCAGGAGACACAAAGGTGGCAGAGTAAATGATATCTTCTCCCCAGGCTAACAACGAGGCATAGATAATGGAGCTGCCAGCAGAGCCCCTCCCTCTCCTCCCCTCAGACAATGTGTGTCACACTGAAACAGAAATAATAAAAAACTTGGAGACCTCTGAGCATATCAAAGATAAGACCTTTGTGTTTTTGTTTCCGACAGATTTTGCGCTCTTGACTGTTATTAACCCAACCCACAAGTGCAAATGATTATTACCAAAAAATAACTCTCGTCTTTGTGTTTCAGTCTCTCCTCCCTGTGGGTGGGGAAACAAAGGTGTATTTTAATACTGCATAGAAATTTGGAGAGATTAGAAAAGGATTTTAATTCAAAGGGTCAGTATATATTTAAGCAGATAGAAAGCATTAGGTAGATTCTGTGTGAAGAGTCTAAAGTTCCCACCTGGTTTTCAGGGAACTTAGATTCAGTTGGAACAAATGGGCAATTTTTCAAAAAGACAGGATTACATCACAGATGTACAACTGCATGAAATTATAGTACATATAAAAATCAAATATTTGTCACGTCTTAGTATAAGTGTACAGAAGTGAGTAGAAATGATGAATACAGAAGTTTGGAAACAGCTGGACTTAAGGCAAAGTTATTTTAACTACCAATATTATGTAACGCTTTTTTTAGGTTAAAAAACAAATTTATGTGCATTCTCATTTTCTCCTCCCAGTGATCACATGAGTTACGTCCTATTATCATTCCCATTTTATGTATGAAGTAAAGGTTTGTCTCCGTGTGATCCAGCTAAAAAACAAGATTTGCATTCATGGGGACCTAGGTTTAATTCTGATTTTATCATTTACTAGTTGTGTTCTCTCCTCAAGTTACTTGACAAGTCAGCATGGTTTTCCCTTAAACAGGGATAATGGTATGTGTCTCCGGGTAATTGGGAAGATTTTCTGCATCTCTCTTCTTAGCACCAGTTTCCTACGTTGTAGTTACCACATCCTTCTGCTTCTACATCCCTTTTACTATACCTTGGTTTAGTCACTTGTTTGTTTCTGCCTAGACTTTCATAATAGTCCCCTGCATCGACTCTTTGCCTTCTGTCTCAGGCCTCTGTATTGACTCTCCATAAAACTGTCATATATACTTTTCCAAATGGAAATCTGTTATGCTATTTCTCTGGCTTAAATCTGCAGAGAGCTCCCGACTGTCTACGGGAAAAAGTTCAAACTCCTGAACTGCATTTCGATTCCAATGTCCATTTGGACACATTCCTCACCTACTTCAACTCAGACCACTATCACCCTGTGTGCCCCCCTGCTCTGACCCTTTCATATTACTTTCAGGTTCCTGAGTGTGTCCTCCCTGTCCTGCCTCTATATATTTGATTAGGCTGTACTGTCTGCCAGGAATGTCTATCTTAATTATTTCTTGTTGGTAAACTACTTCTCTGTAAAAATTCAACTGAGCAACAGTTTGTTGTATAAATCTCCCCAGTTGGTTAGTAGCTTGATGTACCAAACCGTTTCATAGCACTAGTTCTCTAGCTATTCTCTTTTTAAAATTAAAGTTAAAAGTTATTTTGTTGTTGTTGTTGTTTGTTTTGTTTTGTGACGGAGCCTTGCTTTGTCACCAAGCTGCAGTGTAGTGGCGCGATCTTGGCTCACTGCAACCTCCGCTTCCTGGGTTCAAGCAATTCTCCTGCCTCAGCCTCCCAAGTAGCTGGGACTACAGGCATGCACCACCATGCCCAGCTAATTTTTGTAGTTTTAGAAGATGGAGTTTCACCATGTTGGCCAGGATGGTCTCGATCTCTTGCCTTTGTGATTCGCCTGCTTCAGCCTCCCAAAGTGCTGGGATTACAGGTGTGAGACACCGTGCCTGGCCTAAAAGTTATTTTTATCAGCTGTACACACATAATTTTCCATATCAACTGGTCCTATAATGCTAAACAAAAACAAGCTCCTTGTCTCACTCTTGTCTACATTGTTTCTACTTCTTCAAAACTGCCACCTTCTACGATCTCAACAGTTTCTTCTAGTTACCTTTGTATTTCTAAATGGTATGCTTGTGACACTATTTCTTCATTTTTCCATTTTAGATCTTAATTCGCCATTCTGGATAATGCAGGTGTGATTTCTCTTACACTTCCTTAGTACCATCTTCCTTCCACTGTTTTCCCCATTCACCCAATACAATCAATAGTTAGGTTAAACTAATATTCAGTACTTACATTGTCATGGCTATGTTAACCACCATCCATAGGTTAACTATACAGTGTACTATGACTACATTTCTTGTTCATACAGCTTTTTGTTAACCTGAAATTAATAAGAAATCGGTGGAGGGTGGAGCCAAGATGGCCGAATAGGAACAGCTCCGGTCTCCAGCTCCCAGCCCCAGCGACACAGAAGACGGATGATTTCTGCATTTCTGCTTGAGGTACCGGTTTCATCTCACTAGGGAGTGCCTAACAGTGGGTGCAGGACAGTCGGTGAAGCGCACTGTGCGCGAGCCGAAGCAGGGCGAGGCATTGCCTCACTCGGGAAGCGCAAGGGGTCAGGGAGTTCCCTTTCCTAGTCAAAGAAAGGGGAAACAGACGGCACCTGGAATATCGGGTCAGTCCCACCCCAATACTGCGCTTTTCCAACGGGCCTGGAAAACGGCACACTAGGAGATTGTGTCCTGCACCTGGCTCGGAGGGTCCTGTGCCCACGGAGTCTCGCTGATTGCTAGCACAGCAGTCTGAGATCAAGCTGCAAGGCGGCAGCGAGGCTGGGGGAGGGGCGCCCGCCATTGCCCAGGCTTGCTTAGGTAAACAAAGCAGCCAGGAAGCTCGAACTGGGTGGAGCCCACCACAGCTCAAGGAGGCCTGCCTGCCTCTATAGGCTCCACCTCTGGGGGCAGGGCACAGACAAACAAAAACTCAGCAAGAACCTCCACAGACTGAAAGGTCCCTGTCTGACTGACAGCTTTGAACAGAGTAGTGGTTCTCCCAGCACGCAGCTGGAGATCTGAGAACGGACAGACTGCCTCCTAAAGTGGGTCCCTCACCCCTGAGCAGCCTAACTGGGAGGCACCCCCCCAGTAGGGACAGACTGACACCTCATTCAACCGGGTACTCCTCTGAGACAAAACTTTCAGACGAACTATCAGACAGCTGAATTTGTGGTCTCACGAAAATCCGCTGTTCTGCAGCCACCGCTGCTGACACCCAGCCAAACAGGGTCTGGAGTGGACCTCTAGTAAACTCCAACAGACCTGCAGCTGAGGGTCCTGTCTGGTAGAAGGAAAACTAACAAACAGAAAGGACATCCACACCAAAAACCCATCTGTACATCTCCATCATCAAAGACCAAAAGTAGATAAAACCACAAAGATGGGGAAAAAACAGAACAAAAAAACTGGAAACTCTAAAAAACAGAGCACCTCTCCTCCTCCAAAGGAACGCAGTTCCTCACCAGCAACGGAACAAAGCTGGATGGAGGATGACTTTGATGAGTTGAGAGAAGAAGGCTTCAGACGATCAAACTACTCTGAGCTACGAGAGGAAATTCAAAACAATAGCAAAGAAGTTAAAAACTTTGAAAAAATATTAGAAGAATGGATAACTACAATAACCAATGGAGAGAAGGGCTTAAAGGAGCTGATGGAGCTGAAAGCCAAGTTTCGAGAACTACGCGAAGATTGCAGAAGCCTCAGTAGCAGATGCGATCAACTGGAAGAAAGGGTATCGCTGATGGAAGATGAAATGAATGAAATGAAGAGAGAAGGGAAGTTTAGAGAAAAAAGAATAAAAAGAAATGAACAAAGCCTCCGAGAAATTTGGGACTATGTGAAAAGACCAAACCTACGTCTGATTGGTGTACCTGAAAATGATGGGGAGAATGGAACCAAGTTGGAAAACACTCTGCAAGATATTATCCAGGAGAACTTCCCCAATCTAGCAAGGCAGGCCAGCATTCAGATTCAGGAAATACAGAGAACGCCACAAAGATACTCCTCGAGAAGGGCAACTCCAAGACACATAATTGTCAGATTCACCAAAGTTGAAATGAAGGAAAAAATGTTAAGGGCAGCCAGAGAGAAAGGTCGGGTAACCCACAAAGGGAAGCCCATCAGACTAACAGCTGATCTCTCAGCAGAAACTCTACAAGCCAGAAGAGAGTGGGGGCCGATATTCAACATTCTTAAAGAAAAGAATTTTCAACCCAGAATTTGCTATCCCGCCAAACTAAGCTTCATAAGTGAAGGAGAAATAAAATACTTTACAGACAAGCAAACGCTGAGTGATTTTGTCACCACCAGGCCTGCCCTAAAAGAGCTCCTGAAGGAAGCACTAAACATGGAAAGGAACAACCGGTACCAGCCACTGCAAAAACATGCCAAATTGTAAAGACCATCGAGGCTAGGAAGAAACAATAGCAACTAACGAGCAAAATAACCAACTAACATCATAATGACAGGATCAGATTCACACATAACAATATTAACGTTAAATGTAAATGGGCTAAATGCTCCAATCAAAAGACACAGACTGGCAAACTGGATAAGGAGTCAGGACCCATCAGTGTGCTGTATTCAGGAAACCCATCTCACGTGCAGAGACACACATAGACTCAAAATAAAGGGATGGAGGAAGATCTATCAAGCAACTGGAAAACAAAAAAAGGCAGGGGTTGCAATCCTAGTCTCTGATAAAATAGACTTTAAACCAACAAAGATCATAAGAGACAAAGAAGGCCATTACATAATGGTAAAGGGATCAATTCAACAAGAAGAGCTAAATATCCTAAATATATATGCACCCAACACAGGAGCACCCAGATTCATAAAGCAAGTCCTGAGTGACCTACAAAGGGACTTAAACTCCCACACAATAATAATGGGAGATTTTAACACCCCACTGTCAACACTAGACAGATCAATGAGACAGAAAGTTAACAAGGATATCCAGGACTTGAACTCAGCTCTGCACAAAGTGGACCTAATAGACATCTACAGAACTCTCCACCCCAAATCAACAGAATATACATTTTTTTCAGCACCACACCACACCTACTCCAAAATTGACCACATAGTTGGAAGTAAAGCTCTCCTCAGCAAATGTAAAAGAACAGAAATTATAACAAACTGTCTCTCAGACCACAGTGCAATCAAACTAGAACTCAGGATTAAGAAACTCACTCAAAACCGCTCAACTACATGGAAACTGAACAACCTGCTCCTGAATGACTATTGGGTATATAATGAAATGAAGGCAGAAAAAAAGATGTCCTTTGAAACCAATGAGAACAAAGACACAACATACCAGAATCTCTGGGACACATTCAAAGCAGTGTGTAGAGGGAAATTTATAGCACTAAATGCCCACAAGAGAAAGCAGGAAAGATCTAAAATTGACACCCTAACATCACAATTAAAAGAACTAGAGAAGCAAGAGCAAACACATTCAAAAGCTAGCAGAAGGCAAGAAATAACTAAAATCAGAGCAGAACTGAAGGAAATAGAGACACAAAAAACCCTTCAAAAAATTAATGAATCCAGGAGCTGGTTTTTTGAAAAGATCAACAAAACTGATAGACTGCTAGCAAGACTAATAAAGAAGAAAAGAGAGAAGAATCAAATAGATGCAATAAAAAATGAAAAAGGGGATATCACCACCGATCCCACAGAAATACAATCTATCATCAGAGAATACTACAAACACCTCTATGCAAATAAACTAGAAAATCTAGAAAAAATGGATAAATTCCTCAACAAATACACCCTCCCAAGACTAAACCAGGAAGAAGTTGAATCTCTGAATAGACCAATAACAGGTTCTGAAATTGTGGCAATAATCAATAGCTTGCCAACCAAAAAGAGTCCAGGACCTGACGGATTCACAGCTGAATTCTACCAGAGGTACAAGGAGGAACTGGTACCATTCCTTCTGAAACTATTCCAATCGATAGAAAAAGAGGGAATCCTCCCTAACACATTTTATGAAGCCAGCATCGTCCTGATACCAAAACCTGGCAGAGACATAACCAAAAAAGAGAATTTCAGACCAATATCCTTGATGAACATTGATGCAAAAATCCTCAATAAAATACTGGCAAACCGAATCCAGCAGCACATCAAAAAGCTTATCCACCATGATCAAGTGGGCTTCATCCCTGGGATGCAAGGCTGGTTCAACATACGCAAATCAATAAATGTAATCCAGCATATAAACAGAACCAAAGACAAAAACCACATGATTATCTCAATAGATGCAGAAAAGGCCTTTGACAAAATTCAACAACCCTTCATGCTAAAAACTCTCAATAAATTAGGTATTGATGGGACGTATCTCAAGATAATAAGAGCTATCTATGACAAACCCACAGCCAATATCATACTGAATGGGCAAAAACTGGAAGCATTCCCTCTGAAAACTGGCACAAGACAGGGATGCCCTCTCTCACCGCTCCTATTCAACATAGTGCTGGAAGTTCTGGCCAGAGCAATCAGGCAGGAGAAGGAAATAAAGGGTATTCAACTAGGAAAAGAGGAAGTCAAATTGTCACTGTTTGCAGATGACATGATTGTATATCTAGAAAACCCCATTGTCTCAGCCCAAAATCTCCTTAAGCTGATTAGCAACTTCAGCAAAGTCTCAGGATACAAAATTAATGTACAAAAATCACAAGCATTCTTGTACACCAATAACAGACAAACAGAGAGCCAAATCATGAGTGAACTCCCATTCACAATTGCTTCAAAGAGAATAAAATACCTAGGAATCCAACTTACAAGGGATGTGAAGGACCTCTTCAAGGAGAACTACAAGCCACTGCTCAATGAAATAAAAGAGGATACAAACAAATGGAAGAACATTCCATGCTCATGGGTTGGAAGAATCAATATCGTGAAAATGGCCATACTGCCCAAGGTAATTTATAGATTCAATGCCATCCCCATCAAGCTACCAATGACTTTCTTCACAGAATTGGAAAAAACTACTTTAAAGTTCATATGGAACCAAAAAAGAGCCCACATCCCCAAGTCAATCCTAAGCCAAAAGAACAAAGCTGGAGGCATCATGCTACCTGACTTCAAACTATACTACAAGGCTACAGTAACCAAAACAGCATGGTACTGGTACCACAACAGAGACATAGATCAATGGAACAGAACAGAGCCCTCAGAAATGATGCCGCATAGCTACAACTATCTGATCTTTGACAAACCTGACAAAAACAAGAAATGGGGAAATGATTCCCTATTTAATAAATGGTGCTGGGAAAACTGGCTAGCCATATGTAGAAAGCTGAAACTGGATCCCTTCCTTACACCTTATACAAAAATTAATTCAAGATGGATTAAAGACTTATATGTTAGACCTAAAACCATTAAAATCCTACAAGAAAACCTAGGCAATACCATTCAGGACATAGGCGTGGGCAAGGACTTCATGTCTAAAACACCAAAAGCAATGGCAACAAAAGCCAAAATTGACAAATGGGATCTCATTAAACTAAAGAGCTTCTGCACAGCAAAAGAAACTACCATCAGAGTGAACAGGCAACCTACAGAATGGGAGAAAATTTTTGCAACCTACTCATCTGACAAAGGGCTAATATCCAGAATCTACAATGAACTCAAACAAATTTACAAGAAAAAAACAAACAACCCCATCAAAAAGTGGGCAGAGGACATGAACAGACACTTCTCAAAAGAAGACATTTATGCAGCCAAAAAACACATGAAGAAATGCTCATCATCACTGGCCATCAGAGAAATGCAAATCAAAACCACAGTGAGATACCATCTCACACCAGTTCAGGAAAAAAGGGTGGAGAGGATGTGGAAAAAGGAAACTTTTACACTGTTGGTGGGACTGTCAATATTCAACATTGTGGAATCATGTGTATATACCCAAAGGACTATAAATCATGCTGCTATAAAGACACATGCACACGTATGTTTATTGCAGCACTATTCACAATAGCAAAGAGTTGGAACCAACCCAAGTGTCCAACAACGATAGACTGGATTAAGAAAATGTGGCACATATACACCATGGAATACTATGCAGCCATAAAAAATGATGAGTTCGTGTCCTTTGTAGGGACATGGATGAAACTGGAAACCATCATTCTCAGTAAACTATCGCAAGGACAAAAAACCAAACACCGCATGTTCTCACTCATAGGTGGGAATTGAACAATGAGAACTCATGGACACAGGAAGGGGAACATCACACTCCGGGGACTGTTGTGGTGTGGGGGGAGGGGGGAGGGACAGCATTAGGAGATACACCTAATGCTAAATGACGAGTTAATGGGTGCAGGAAATCAACATGGCACATGGATACATATGTAACAAACCTGCACATTGTGCACATGTACCCTAAAACCCTAAAGTATAATAAAAAAAAAAAAAAAAAAGAAATCGGTGTACCTACCACTGATTTCTTCCAAAATTCTTTGCCAAAGTGCATTCAAAGCATCAGGTGAGCTTTCATCCACCTCCCCACTCCACTCCCCCATCCCCCAGGAGGCATCCTTCTGGAATCTTCCATCCTGTTGATTCAACCTGGACCAGTTTCTTGCTAACTACACCTCAATTATCATTCCAGAATGTCCCTTCATCCTTTTGAAGAGAACGCTCCTGGTCTTTTTTGGTTGGTCTCTTGTTTTCTGAATCCCAAATGCTCCTTATCTTGGCTCACACACACATCTGATTGCTATACCTTTTCTATTAGTTCACTAAGAAAAGATACATAGGAATTACATTTTTTGAGACTTTGCATATCTCAAAACATCTTTTTATATGTGTTTGATAGTTTGCTGGGTATAGAATTCTAGATTGAAAAGAGTTTTTATTCAAAATTTTAAAGACATTTTTACCTTCCAAGAGTACATTTGAGAAAACTGATGCTACTCTATTTTCTGATTCTTTTTCTGCCAAATTGGTTTTTGTTGTTCATGTAAAATTGAACAATTTTTAAAAATATAGACCTTTTTAGAATTGTTACTGTATCCCTGGTGATCCAAAATTTCATAGCTTGTCTTGATGTAGTTCTTTATTTTATTCATTGTGCTGGGTCATTGTTGGGATCTTTTCATCTATAAATCCATGCCTTTCATTCTTGAAAAATCTACTTGAATAATTTCTTAGGTAATTTTTCACTCCAATTTCTCTTCAAAAACTCCTATTATTCAGATATTGGACCTCTTTGGCTGATTCTCTATTATTATTATTAATTTATTTCAGTCCTCCATCTTTCTCTTTCTTTTCTATTTTATGGCACCTCATCAAATTTATCTTCTAATCCTCTACAGAATTTTTATTTTTTATATTATATTTTAAATTTTTGAATAGCTCTTTTTGTTCTCAGATTTTTTAACAGCATTGTTTTATTGCATTAATATAATTTTTAAATTATAAATATGGTAATAGATTTTATAAATCTATTTTTCTCTTCCTTTCTTTATGTCTTCCAAGGTTTTAAATTATCTTTATTTTTGTCTCTGTCCTTCATAAAATATCTTTAAATATTTACCTTGCTGTACATATTTGTTAACGACACACTAAGAAGCTAACTGGACACTGTGCATTTATGGGTGGAGCTTGTTAAATGCTAGAATTCCCAGTAGAATTACAGGGTTGGGAAACTTCACTGGGGGAGGTCCCCAAATGGTAGAATTTATAGAGCTTTTCTCCCCTAGTAATTCTCCCATCTTCTTCTTGCAGGCATAAGCCTGATAGCATTCTTTCTAGAACTTTGCCAAACAAGCAGACTGGAATAATATTCAGAATATAGACTTTCACGTAACCTTCCTTTTTTAAGAAGTGAATCACAGCTCTTATCTGGGCCTGGTTTTCTTGCATCCAGGGTTTTTGTTATTCTGTATTGTTAGAAACTAAAATTTTCGTCTGTCAAGGATGGGGAAGGGGCTATCTCTGAGCACCTAGGGTGTAGGTCTCTATTTGTTTCTTAAACAGAATTTTAGCTAATACCTATGGACTTTTAGCTGTATACTCTACTTCCATAAGTACTTGATGATTTATGTTTCAAGGGTCCCCAGAATCCTAGTGTTACTTGGCTCAATTTTAAGGTTTTCTTAAAATAGACTGGGGTTTCTATTGTGTCATTTACTACTATACTTCTGCTTCTTGATTTTCTTATTAAAAAAAAAAAAAATCCTGTTCTCTCCCTTTTTCATTAATCTCTTAAACGTGCTTTTTTTCTTCTTTTAAAATATTTTTACTGCCAATTTTGGAAGAAAAACGTGGTAAATGATACGTGTTCATTCCTCCACGTTGATCTGGAATTCCTTTTCTGTCTTAATTTGATTCAGCCTATATCCATATACACCAAGGCTAGACTTAAAAATAAAATCAATTATTTTAATTTTATCAGCTTCAGTCAATAATTTTGTTTCTATGTTCTTCTGACTTAATCAGTTTTTATATATGTCAGGGTGGTTGAGTATTATAAGTTTCTGCTACTACAATGATTTCATATTCAAACACTGGATAAGAAAAATTGATTATGGGCTTGGTATCTACACGGTTTTACAGAGAGAGAGAGAAAAACACACTTTTAGATAGTGATATCAAAAAAGGTTAATATATATTTTTATCATCTCCTCTCCTTCCTTGTTTGCAAGCTACTAACAGTCACACCCAAGGATAAAACATTCCTATGCATTTACAACCTTTTCACTAGCAAAGACCTGACTACTAAACAAAGGCAGCTTGACCAGACCACAGTTTTATGATGGGCTTGAGAGGGGCTTTGTTTCACATTCTGGTTGTATTTTCAGTGGGGCTCATTCTTAACTGTTTCATGATTTGGGGAGACACGTTGCTGATTTTATTGTTCAGAGCCTTTCTTCTCCTTTTTCTTGTGGAATGAGTGATGTTCCACACGGAGGATTAAGATATATAATAACAAAACAGAAACTCTCACGTTTAGCTGTAGTTAGATTTATGGTTAAGTTTATGGCGATTACTTAGGGCTGGGAACACATGTCCAAGAACGTCTCTGCAGTTACAACTGTGCATGGAGTGAGATGCTGTTACAGACTATGGACAGTAAACACCTCTGAGGTTGTGTGTCACTTCCTGTAGGCCCATGAGTCTTTCTGATTTAAGTAGAAAGGTGTCTGTTAGTAATGCAAACAAAACCTAGTTTAACCTCTGATTCCCAACATCTGGAATACTTATCTCTGTGGCAATTGTGCGGTTCACTGAACACTCACCATTCCAGTGGTCCACTGAAGAAGGATTTTGGCTTGAAAAGAGACCGCCATGGAAAAAAAAAATCTAATTCAGAGTAGTTATCACTGAGAATACCAAAAGGATTTGTGATGGCAATGTCCCTCTGACTCCACAGCTGGTCTGTGTGGATTGTGCTCTAGTGAGAGCCTGTTTTCCTAATGCCGTGAGAAAAGACATAGATCCTTCCTTTGGACCTTATTGCAAAGATTTTTTTTATTGTATGCTTTAAAGACTCTTTAATCCAAAAACTTAGTTTCAACTTCTTATTTCTCTGTATGCCTCTGAATGGAATCCAAACAATTCAACATTGTTTTTTTCTTTTTCTTTTTCAGAAATGGATGAGGGATTCAAGTATACTTTTTTGATGTCCTGTGGCCATTTTTGCATTTTTATATTCTTCATTAAACATAAAACAAAGAGCTTTGGTTCTGAATACAAGAGAATATAAGTTGTTAAGACCATTAACAACTCGTTAATGGTCACAGGCATTCTGGATCTTTTCCCACAGCTTCTGGGGACACACTCTTTCTCAAATGCTGGGTAGAACAGTAAGTGTGGTTAAGGCTGACTTGAGAATGAAGTTGGAATTGGATGCAGCAGTTTCACAATGGCATCAAGGTCCAAGGTCAGGGAAGCAGCAAGACCTTTACCCAGCAGAGTTAACTATAAGCCATAGAAGTATCTAGGAGCAGACCTGAGTGAAGCACGTGTTCAGTTAGTTACTGAAACAAAAGTATGTAGCTCGTCTCAAGTTCCTGGTAACTACTTCAGGGCTGATTGACTAGGTATTTCTGTGTGTATGTAATTGCTTTTCTCCATTTAAGAATAAACTACAAGGAACAGATACTATGTAGCTTCTGGAGGTTTATTTCTTCTAGCAAATGGCAACTTTAGTTTTTTATTGGTTGAAGCCCTTGGGCACGTTTTAAAATATTGCCTTGTAAAATGTGATGAGTGTATTCCTAAAGCGCTAGTGTCCTAACTCAGCTCTCCACAGCCCCACATTCCTTTTACATGCATGTCTCCTAACTGGACATTAGGGAAATTTTTTTTCTCCCAACTTCTCATTGATAATATAAATAACGACTACTTGCGTAACATGGAATAGCTTACAAATACTGTCATATGCCTGACCTCATTGGTCCTTATTCTGCGAAGCAAATATAGTTATTACTGTTTTACAAATGACAAAAGAGATGCTGAGAAAAATGGATTTGACCAAGGTCAAGCAGTTAATGAATAATAAAGGTGAATTCAGAATGCAAGACTTCAGAATCCAAAACACTTCATTGTTTTTTAAGCAGAGTTAAGATCCTTTGCTTTCCTCATCAGAGAATAACAGTCAAATGTAAAAATAGCTTATTTATAATTATAGGCCAAGGCAGTAGCAGAGAGCTAAAAGAATTAATTACTGAGTATTTATTGATACTTGTATTATGTCCATTACTGTGTTAAGAACCATATAGCAGTGGTTTGCAAAAGCTTTTTCTTATGCCAGTTTTATAAGGAAACTTTCAGCAAAATGAGACAAATAAGAACTCTATTCACACATATGCACCTCTCCACACATATATCTCCATTATGAGATTTCTAATCACCCTTCTGTGCTTTAGCTTTTCTTCTTAGCATTATCACTACCTGACGCTATAGCTTATTTATAGTGTATATTGGCTACAAATTCCAATAAAATGTAAACACAAATTAGAGCACAGATTTTTGTCTGTTGTGTTTATTGCTGTATGCCCAGCAGCTAGAGTTATACCTGGCACATAGTAGGCATCCCATAAATATTTGTGGAATGAATTAATGAATGACAAAGCTAACATACATTAAAGCAAAACAACCAAGTCTTTAATAGGGTTATATGAAACCTAGCTACAAGAAGGATTCAGAGAAGGGGGACAATTTAAAGCTAGCATTTTTCAAAGAAGAGTCTGAACAAAAAATGCTATTCATGCAGGATTGTGAAATCTGGATTGGGTTTGAATAGTTGAGATGAAGAAGGGAGCTATTAAAGCTGAAAGAAGCAAAGGTGAGTAAACGTCAACGAGTAACAGTGAAGACCCAGCCATGCCTGGAGTAAATTAAGGTGATCTATGTCTCCAGCTTTCCAAGGTACTCCCTGAAGTGTTTAGCTAACAATTTATTCTTACATGTACATGTTTTTACCTTTTGTAGAAACAAATTATTTGTCTGTATTTTTCTTTAATTCTGAATACAATGGATACAATAGAGAGCAGAAATCAATTATTTAATATGTTAGAAAAATGCCTTTTGTGAGTGGGTCAAAGAAATAACTCTAGATGATAGAAGAGACTTGGAAGTGAATTACAGGTTTCAGTATGCAGTGCTGTGTTGGTTGACAAGTGAACAAACACCTTCATAAATTAATAGCTCTTAATTGTAGCTTGAAAGACAAATAAATGGGTGGTTTAGACTTTTAGTCTCATTTCATCTGTAATGTTATGAAGTATGACCCCTGTTGAGTTTTTCTTGCTTGACAATACTGAGCTAAAATTCAGTTGTTTTTCCAATGACTTTGTCCAGGTTAATTCTTTACTTCTATCTCATTGCTTAAACAGGAATATAATGTCATGTTCATTAATAGTTTGCATGTATTTAGTACTTTAGAGACAGTGACCTAATTTTGATAGATAATGATATATTTTGATATGTGACATGCCACTGGATTGTAAATAATATCCTAGTGTGACTTCCTGCTGCATTTCTTGGACTGATGCTGACATTTCTGAGGTTATTGCTAGAATGCTCTTTTTTTTTATTCTAAGGCATTTTTTTTTCATGGCTTATTTTTAGATTTTATATAGCATCTTTCCTTCGAGGAGCTCAAAGCAAATTTTGCAAATGTGAACAATCTTCTTTGGTCAGTGTGTTTTGGTTTGGAGAAGGAAAAAAATGTAATACTAATTTCCTGCCTCTGTATGTCCTCCTAAAAAATCAAACTGAATGCCCTTCTCACCTCTCCTTTTCTCTGACTTAAGGAGTTTTATTTTATACAGAGGCTTAACAGAAAGAGCTTAGACTTTGAATCACCAGTGATGAGGCTGAACCATTAAAACAAAACACAGCAGAGAGAGCCTTCAGGAAACGCAGTGTTAAGCACAAGGCAGATTGTCAAAAAATGCTGTAGGTGATTGCGAAAACCCTCTGCAAGGATGTTTTCAGTCAACACAAGTGGGTCGCTTAATTTTTCGAGTGAATGCCCTTAATGGGGAACTTTAGTTGCAGTCTCACTAGCCAGAGCTGTCTCATTATAGGAGATGTGGTCCAGTTTGTGAAATGTTTATTTTGTAACTAACCCCTCTAGCAGTGGAGGGAACTGTTTACTATTCCTTCTTGTTCTCTAGTGTGTGTATGTGTGGTTTTTTTTTTTCCTCTTAATTAAAGAAATCACTGTTGAACTTCAGAAACTTCTCCAGGAAGAAAAAAATAAAAAGAAGGAAAGAGAAAGAGAGAGAGAGAGAGAGAGAGAGAGAAAGAACAGAGGGAAGAAAGAGAGAAAGAGCAGAGAAAATAGGGTTGAAAACTGTGTCTTTTGCTCATTCATTCTTAAGGATTATTTCCAGAAGAATTGTAATATTCATTGACCTCCCCAGGAGTGTGCATACATGAAAATGTGTGCGAATGTTTGTGTGCAGGCCTGAGTAGGAAACAGTGCTGTGTAAACAGTGTCAGTGTATCCCACCAGCTAACGTTCAAAGTTTTCTTTGTTAATGATATTCTGAAGGAGAATAAAAGATGGAACCGGATTCTATCCCATACAAACAAAAATTACACAAGCCAGTAGGAAAATCTAAATTCTGAATTTGGTTTGGATGGCATACTGTTCGAAGGGAATGTTTGTCTTTTCATTCTAGCCAGCAGCAAATTATCCCAAAGGAGATAAACAGCTAAAAGAAAGTAACTAAAACAGGTAAGTCAGAGTAGTCTGTGATCTTAAAACATAAACCCAAGACACCTTTACAACACGTACTCATGCCTATTTCCACCTGCCCCAGAGCTACCAACATTTTAAAAGATTGAAAGCAGATGGCTGATAAAAACATATTTTTAATATTACAGAGGGCTTAGAATGATGGGAATGTGAAATGCTTTCAAAAATTAAGGTTATGATTTAGAAAATACCCAGTTATTAGACATATGAAGATTAGTGAAAGAAACATTTGAAATCTTTGCTTTATGTAGTAATTATGTTCCTGACAAGTCCTATCGTAATTAAATGAGCGGCTTCTGTTGAAAAGTGTGTTAGAAAGCCTTAAGATAGAAAATACTCTGTTCTTTTAGATTTGGAATTTGGAATTTGTAGTTTCACATATATTGTGGGAACCTTGGTAATGTATCCTTACATTATTGGGATCATTGACTCAGTTCCAATGTAATAGAAACAGACTCAAGTTTCCTTGCTCAGAGCTGCCTCGTATGGCTGTGCAGGCTGAGTAGAACTGAACTCTAGAGTCACCATTCACACAGACGATAGTGCAAAGTTTGACCCCGAGAACTATCTAATGCTTGAAATACAATAATCACAGTGAGAGGGTACTCAAATGCCTCTTGGTTGAATACAGTGGTGTGAAATTCATATTGGTAGTAAATTCAGACTTTACTTCCTAATATAATTTGAATAACTCAAAGAAAGTCTTCTACTAAACATTTTATGCCAGAAACCAAGAAATTGAGTAATCGTTTATTCCCAGAGATTCAGAGAATTTTCTAAATTTCTCTTTCTTCTCTTTTATCCTCTCCCTTAAATGAAAATACTAATCTTGCAGTAAATTTGTTTAAAAAGCAAATAATCATTTTGAAATGCCAATAATGACGTCCCAAGGTTCTAATTTATCTTTTTAAAGAGGATTGCTTTTCATATTTTGAACTGGTTTTTAACAAGGCCAACATTTTACTGTATAATTCTTTATGCTTTAAAAGTATTTGATATAAATTGTGTTATGTGATTGTTATGACAATGCCATGAAAGAGGAAATGAGCATGATCTTTGTGTTACAGACAAGAAAGTTATTGCTCAGGAAAGTAAGAGGCTTATTCAAGGTCACCCAGGAAGTAAGGACAAAGCTAGGATGACAATTTGCTCTCCTCATTTCTATATTTGCTACTTTCAGGCTAATTATTTATGTTTTTACATTAGATAATAAAATGTAATGTATATATTTATCTGACATATCTATGATTTTTTCTTTTTTTCTGTTTGTTAGTGTACTAGTGAAATTGGAAATATACCTATTAAATACTGAAGATGAGGAAAATATATCCTGCTAGGTTGGAAAAAATTAAAAAATTATTGAAAAAGATAAAAACATTATGTACTAGAAAATTAATGAACTCACTCTCAGTGGTCCCAAGTTCATTTTTCTTATGCTAGAAAAGATTCTTTAGAATTATGCATATAAATTGTCAAATAAAATCGATAAATCCAGTAAATCTCCCTTCCCACACACACCATCAATGGATAACAAAACTGGGTCGGTGATAACTTTTACTTGTTAACAGGTTGTTCCAATTATTGGGTGGAGACAGGTTTTGTAACTTCTGGAAATCTTAAAACGTCTTGTCTCTCAACTCAGTGATTGAAGTGTAGCAATATGGATTGAATCATTTTCTCATCTTTATTTCTGATATTGACTCCAATAAGTTAAAATCGCAAGTGTTGGTAATAAGCAATCTGGAGGATTAGCCAAAGTGCACTGTTTGCCTGTGTCAGAACCTGTTAGTCAGGCTCTGCCGGACTGACCTACATTGCTTCTTAATGCATCTCTTTGTAGAAAGGTAATTCTAATATTACCGTTGACCTACCTATTACTTAACCTCATTTATTAAAGATCTTCCATGTGCAGGATATTTTACCAGATAAAGAAATTAGGAGGACTAAGGGCATAGAGTAAAAAGAGAAAGAGATCTATTTTAGATGAACACTGAACTTTATGTCACAGAAATAATCCGCTAATATATGGTTCAATGTATTTTAGATGAACACTAAACTTTATATCACAGAAATAATCCACTAACATATGGTTCAATGTGCATTACTTGCTTTGAGAGTCATAAGTACCTTTAGTAAATAAATGCATTTATTGTACATTACAATGAAAAATTTGTTAAATAACAAATGAATGATTACTAAAAGCCTATTTTAAACATACATAAGAACAACTAATTTCATGAATGAAAGTGCATATTTGGTGGACATATGTAATCTTACAACATTGGTTTCACTCAAGTTTTTAAGCATTTTTATAGCATCTTTGCATATTATGGGACAGCATAAATTAAAAAAAAAACCTATATGTAACTGCCATCTATCTTAGAAAAAAGTAACAAAAATTAAAATTTATCACTTTTTGCCTATGTGAAAGTAGTACATTTTAATTTTTATTATGCCAGTAATGAAGATTATATATTGACATATGGAATCCTGTTTTATCTCCAGGTTTTATTTATAAATGTCTCACTGTTGGAACCTGCATGAATGAAAGCTGAATCTCAAAGATCAGACACGTTGGACTTGGAATAATGTCCACGTTATGATTCCAATCTGTGCTTAAATCTGAACCACTCAGTTCTTCATGCTTGTTGGAATCCTCCTAAAATTGGAATTTCCTGGGAGATATCCAGTACTTTTTGGGCTGTAAACAGCAAAACAAACAGCCTTTCTTGTAATATGCTATGTCTAGTGCTAACTGAATTCAAGAAGTTTATGGGTGTGGGGAAAGTAACTTGATTTCTTTGCAAACTTACAAATTTGCTTCAGTTTAAATTTTGACCAAAAATTCATCTCAGGAATATGTTTTGGAATAATCCTTTGCTATTAGTTATAAATGTGGCAAATATTGTTTAAACAATATTATTTTATACAACAAATTATGGCAACAAATTCCTTGTAGTGATAGATTTTTTAAAATCTTTAAATCATAGGTAAGGATTTATTATGCTCCATGTCAATTATATGCATGTTTGTGTGTATGTGTGTGTATATGTGTGTGTGTGTCCAGAATTGGTGGGTTCTTGGTCTCACTGACTTCAAGAATGAAGCCGCGGACCCTCGTGGTGAGTGTTACAGTTCTTAAAGGCGGCGTGTCCAGAGTTTGTTCCTTCTGATGTTCAGATGTGTTTGAAGTTTCTTCCTTCTGGTGGGTTCGTGGTCTCGCTGGCTCGGGAGTGAAGCTGCAGACCTTCGCAATGAGTGTTACAGCTCTTAAGGCGGTGCGTCTGGAGTTGTTTGTTCCTCCCGGTGGGCTCGTGGTCTTGCTGGCTTCAGGAGTGAAGCTGCAGACCTTCGCGGTGAGTGTTACAGCTCATAAAGACAGTGCGGACCCAAAGAGTGAGCCGTAGCAAGATTTATTGCAAAGAGCGAAAGAAGAAAGCTTCCACAGTGTGGAAGGGGACCCGAGCAGGTTGCCACTGCTGGCCCGGGCAGCCTGCTTTTATTCTCTTATCCGGCCCCACCCACATCCTGCTGATTGGTAGAGCCGAGTGGTCTGTTTTGACAGGGTGCTGATTGGTGTGTTTACAATCCCTGAGCTAGACATAAAGGTTATCCACGTCCCCATCAGATCAGTTAGATACAGAGTATCGACACAAAGGTTCTCCAAGGCCCCACCAGAGCAGCTAGATACAGAGTGTCGACACCAGAGCAGCTAGATACAGAGTGTCGATTGGTGCATTCACAAACCTCGAGCTAGACACAGGATGCTGACCAGCGTGTCCACAAACCTTGAGCTAGACACAGAGTACCAACTGGTGTATTTACAATCCCTGAGCTAGACATAAAGGTTCTCCAAGGCCCCACCAGAGCAGCTAGATACAGAGTGTCAATTGGTGCATTCACAGACCCTGAGCTAGACACAGGGTGCTGATTGGTGTATTTATAATCCCTGAGCTAGACATAAAGGTTCTCCACATCTCCACCAGACTCGGGAGCCCAGCTGGCTTCACCCAGTGGATCCTGCACCGGGGCTGCAGGTGGAGCTGCCTGCCAGTCCTGCGCCCTGCACTTGCACTCCCGATGGGACTGGGCGCCATGGAGCAGGGGGTGGCGCTCCTCCAGGAGGCTCGGGCTGCAAAGGAGCCCATGGAGGGGGTGGGAGGCTCAGGCATGGCGGGCTGCAGATCCCGAGCCCTGCCCTGTGGGAAGGCAGCTAAGGCCCGGTGAGAAATCGAGCACAGCGCCGGTAGGCTGGCACTGCTGGGGAAGTCAGTACACCCTCCGCAGCCGCTGGCCTGGGTGCTAAGCCCCTCATTCCCCGGGCCGGCAGGGCCGGCTGCTGCTCCGAGTGAGGGGCCCGCCAAGCCCACTCCCACCTGGAACTCCAGCTGGCCCGCAAGCGCAGTGCGCAGCCCCGGTTCCCACTCGCGCCTCTCTCTCCACACCTCCCTGCAAGCTGAGGGAGCCGGCTCCCGCCTTGGCCAGCCCAGAAAAGGGCTCCCACAGTGCAGCAGTGGGCTCCTCAAGTGCCACCAAAGTGGGAGCCCAGGCAGAGGAGGCGCCGAGAGGAAGCGAGGGCTGTGAGGACTGCCAGTACGCTGTCACCTCTCATGTGTATATATATTTCACTTAATCTCCGAGAACAGTCTGAATTTTTATATTTCTCTATTGTATATAATTGAAAAACATAAGACAAACAGAAAGAAATCACTTATTAGTACGTTGATAGATAAACGTGCTTGATCCCAAATATAGACACACAAAATACACTTAATTCTTCTATAAGAACTCTTGAACATCTATGAGAAACATCGTATCAAATTGATTTCTCCCTTTCTCCTTAGTAAAAAAATCCTGACGTTTTTAGGTTGACACAGTACTACTCAGCTAAACAATGACATTTCCCAGACTCCATTGTGTTTAAGTGTGGCCGTATGACTAGGTTATGCCCAAAGACAATTAAGTAAAAGTGTTGGATATAATTTTTCTGAAAAGTCTCCTTAAAAATATGAGGGTTTTTCCTTGCTGTCTTTTTGTCCTTGTTATTTAGAGTATGAGTATTATGTCTGTAGCTCCAGCAGCCATCTTGGACCAGAATATGGTCTGGAGAATGTAAGCCATGTGCAGAATGATACTTACAGACAAGGGACTGTGTACTTCATTGAACTATAAAGCTGCCATAGTTGCCTTGGATACTCTCCTTGTGGACACCTTTTATGTGCAAGAAAAATAAACTATCTTGTTTAAGCCATTGTTATTTGTGGAATTTTCATTACATGCAGTTGAACCAAGTCATAATGAATTTAGGACTATGATTGGGTTGTTGCAAAACAGAACCTAAAATATGACTTTGGCTAAGTGAAGTGAGTGGAGAGGAAGGTATTAAGAGGTGAAAAACTGTTGACCATGTTATGTGGTTGCAAAACATTTAGTCAAGTTATTGCCTGCTACGTCTTGAAGACCACATGTTTCGTAATGTATAGTTGGATGAATGATAGGAAACAGTGTATTTTAATTGTCTTTTGTTCTTTACATCAAAAAAGCTAAACTCAGACTAAGAAAAAACCATCAGAAATCATAGATGGGAAGCAGGGATTCAGAGACGCTCGGTTTGCCTTCAGCCTACAATCTAAGTATGACATACAGTCCTATAATTTCAAGGCTAGTAGGATTGACAAAACAAAGCTACCCTCATACACACCACGCTGAATTACTTTCCTTTAAGATTTCTCTACCAAAACCTGGGATCCAGACAACCGACAAAAATCCCAGTGAAGATGTTGACTTCTACTCATGTTTCAAGGGGTCTCCGAGTAAATGCCAGCTATTGGTGCCAATGCCAGCAAGTTAAGGATTGGAATCTTCAGGTTAGAAACCATGTCTAAACATGATCTTCATCTATGGTTATTTAACATGCAATTGACTACACATACTCACATGAAATCCAGAAAACTTTTCTGAGTAGATCATGATGTCACCTACTAAGGTCCAAAAGTAGAACAGGATACCAGGATTCTCCAAAAACAGATACCATCAAAGGAAAGAAAGGACTAGGTACTAGTTTTTACAGAGCTAGATAAATCAAAGAAAGGTTGGAACCTTAGTAAGCATCCATTTTGGAATGGTATGGTCCTTTGAGTAGCTACAGTAGAACATGTGAGTATAAACCAAGATGGCTGACATATTTGGTGGCAAGGCAGAATAGATTAGTATGGCCCATGCAGGGTTTATAATCACTGTGGGAATCACAGATTCATGAGTCTGTGCAAAGTCAGTTTTGTATTTCTGCCCATTGTAGTAGCAAAAAGCATCAGCAGTATCAGTCTAGTGTCTTCCAATTTCTCTCTGCACTGGAAATTTGGGGGGGCAGGGGGGATGGGCCGGGTGCGGCGGCTCACGCCTGTAATCCCAGCACTTTGGGAGGCCAAGGCAGGCGGATCACAAGGTCAGGAGATCGAGACCATCCTGGCTAACACGGTGAAACCCTGTCTCTACTAAAAATACAAAAAAAAGTTAGCCGGGTGTGGTGGCAGGCGCCTGTAGTCCCAGCTACTTAGGAGGCTGAGGCTGGAGAATGGCGTGAATTCAAGAGGTGGAGCTTGCAGTGAGCTGAGATCGCGCCACTGCACTCCAGCCTGGGGGACAGAGCGAGACTCCATCTCAAAAAAAAAAAAAAAAAAAAAAAGCCTGGCTGGTCGCAGTGGCTCATGCCTGTAATCCCAGCACTTTGGGATGCCGAGGCGGGTGGATCACCTGAGGCCAGGAGTTCAAGATCAGCCTGGCCAACATGGTGAAACCCTGTCTCTACTAAAAATACAAAAATTAGCCAGGTGCGGTGGCATGGGCCTGTAATCCCAGCTACTGGGGAGACTGAGGCAGGAGAATCTCTTGAACCCAGGAGGCAGAGGTTGCAGTGAGCCGAGATCACGCCACTGCACTCCAGCCTGGGTGACACAGTGAGACCCCATCTCAAAAAAAAAAAAAAAAAAAAGAAAAAAGAAAAGGAAAGAAAGAGAAAACCTATTTGGACTGAATAAGGCCAGATATTAATAGCAAATGTGTATTTGGGGAGAGAGAGATTGGACTTTCTATTACAAAGGATGTGGTAGTCCAAGAAATTACTCAAAACTGTTTTTCAAAGGTGATTAGATTTCCACCACATGTTGATGAAGTTGGTTATCCTGGGTACATTAAAAAATGGCTTCTATCACTAAAGCAGGCTGAAAATCAGTACTACACAAATAGGTTTTTAACTAAGATATATGAGTTCTTGTGCAAGGAAAAGAAATCGTGAAAGTGGTATTTTAAATAAACCAATCTTTCCCATTAGTTTTCTCCTCTTCTCTGCTTCCCTCTCTGTCTGTTTCCTCCCACTCCTTTTCTACCTCTTCCTCCCCGTCCTGCCCCTCTCCCTACACTCAGCATGAAGAGTTCTGGAAATGATTTAACAGCCATAATACAATAATCCTAGAGATTATAATGTGCTTGCCTTTTATATAACTTGCTTTCTTTTTTATTTCTCAATTCTTTGGCTTCTGTTAATTTTCTTTTCTTATTCTATGCCAAATAAGAGCATAGATCTATTGTTTTTTATTCCCTTGACTGGTCTCAACTAGTTTCATCCATGGCCAGGTGCAGTGGCTCATTCCTGTAATGTCAGCATTTTGGGAGGCCAAGTTGGGAGGATCACTTGAGCCTAGGAGTTTGAGACCAGCCTGGGCAACATGGTGAGATCCCATTACTACAAAAAATGCAAAAATACCAGCTGGGCGTGGTGGTGCACACCTGTAGTCCCAGCTACTCCGGAGGCTGAGGTAGGAGGATCACCTGAGCCTTGGAGGTTGAGACTGCAGTGAGCCGTGGTCACACCACTGCACTCCAGCCTGGGTAACAGAGTGAGACCCTGTCTCAAAAAAACAAAACAAAACAAACAAAACTAGCTCCATTCATATTTTATATCTTGTATCTACTTTCTAGAGAAAAGGATTATAATTCAACTGGATTCAAAATAGATGTCTCCTGTTATTTAAACATGTAAATCACACACACATATGCACACACACACTCACTTTAGCATAGATTGCCTTTTCCAATAACTTCTGATCAAAATTTCCCCATTTATCGCAAATGTGCCTACACATTAATCTTGGAGTAACCCCAAGGCAATGATCTCTCTGAGCCACTTTATCCCTACAAACCTGTTTCCAAAACTCACATAGCCTGCTGCCATTCTTTTCTATCCATCTGTTCTTCTTTAAGTTTTGACTGGAGTTTGTTTTTTGAAGAGCTATGAACACTTAGTCATATGCATTTTTCAAGTCCAAAGACTTCCTCTAGATAAATATGTTACACGTACTTACTTTTTCATGCTGCAGATTTTCCTTTATTCATTGTACTTTAAATTTCTCATAATTGATGAGTGTGAACATACTTCATTTTATTATGCTTTGCAGATGTGGCTTTTTTTTTTTTTTACAAGTTGATGGTTTTTGGTAACCTTGAGTTGAACAAGTCTATTGCTATCATTCAAAAACTTGTGCTCAGTTTGTGTATCTCTGTCATATTTTGGTAATTCTCTAAATATTTCAAACGCTTTCATTATGGATATATCTATTATGGTGATCTTTGATGTTTCTATTGTAATTGTTTTGGGGCACCACAAACTGTGCCCATATAAGATGGTGAACTTCATCAGTAAATGTGTGTTCTGACTGCTCCATTGACTGGTTATTCCCGTTTCTCTCCCTCTCCTTACGCTTCTGTATTTGCTGAGACACAACAATATTGAAATTAGGCCAATTAATAACACTACAATGGCCTCTGTGTGTTCAAGTGAAAGGAAGAGTCACAGGTCTCTCACTTGAAATCAGAAGCTAGAAATGATTAAGCTTCATGAGGAAGGCACGTTGAAAGCTGAGATAGGCCAAAAGCTAGGCCTCTTGTACCAAAGAGTTAGCCAAGTAGTGAATGTAAGAGAAAAAATCTTCAAGAAATTCAAACTGCTGCTCCAATAAATACATGAATAATAAGAAAGAGAAACAGCCTTATTGCTGATATGGAGAAAGGTTTAGAGGTCTAGGTAGAAGACTAAACCAGCCACAACATTCCCTTAAACGAAAGCCTAATCCAGAACAAGGCCCAAACTCTCTTTAATTCTGTGAAGGTTAAGAGAGATGAGGAAGCTGCAGAGAGAAGTTTGAAACTAGTTGAGTTTGGTTCATGAAGTTTAATGGTATCTCCATAAGTCACAAGTGGTGATGTAAAAGCTCCAAGTTACCCAGAAGATCTGGCTAAGATAATTGATGAAGGTAGTGATATGGGTTGGATATTGTCCCTCTAAATCTCATGTTGAAATGTAATCTCCCAATGTTGGATGTGGGGTTTGGTGGGAAGTGTTTGGGTCATGGAGGTGGATACCTCATGGCTCGGTGCTGTCCTCACAATAGCGAGGGAGTTCTCACGAGATCTAGTTGTTTAAAAGTGTGTGACACCTCCCCGCTATTCTTTCTCTTGCTCCCACGCAAGCAACGTGATGTGTCTACACCTGCTTCACCTTCTGCTAGAGTAAAGTCTCCCTGAGGCCTCTTCAGAAGCTAAGCAGATGCCAGCATTACACTTCCTGAACAGCCTGCAGAACCATGAGCCAATTAAACCTCTTTTGTCAATAAATTACTTGGTCTCAGGTATTTATTTTAGTTATTTATTTATTTATTTTTGAGAAGGAGTCTCGCTCTGTCGCCCAGGCTGGAGTGCAGTGGTGCGATCTTGGCTCACTGCAGCCTCCACCTCCCGGGTTCAAGTTATTCTCCTGCCTCAGCCTCCAGAGTAGCTGGGACTACAGGTGCCTGCCTCCACACTTGGCTAATTTTTTTATATTTTTTAGTAGAGACAGAGTTTCACCGTGTTAGCCAGGATGGTATGGATCTCCTGACCTCGTGACCCACCCACCTCGGCCTCCCAAAGTGCTGGGATTACAGGCATGAGCCACCATGCCCGGCCTGTAACCATAACTTTTATATGCACTGGGAAACTAAAAATTTGTGTAACTCCCTTTATTGTGATTTTCACTTTATTGTAGTGGTCTGTAATTGAACCTGCAATATCTCCATGGTATGCCTATATTGTGGTCTTCTTTCAGATAAAAGATTTACTATCTATGTTTTGTGACTCCCAAGTATCAAAAATTATCTCAGGATGTCCTGAAGTCCTGTGAAAGTTTAAAAACATCAACATAAATCCACTTTAATGTTAATAAGAAATGTTTGCTAGGGTGCCTTTTAGAAAGTCTTGTAAAATTAAATAAGTAATTCCCAAGAAGGATTTTAAAAACAATTTCAATGTCTAACTGAAGTAGCTATTTTTTGGTAAACACTCTGCAGTATTTTTAAAGAGAAAATTCCCATTCATCAAGTCATGCTAATCAAAATCTTATATAGGTTATACAATATTAAAGTTGTTACATTCATTTAGAATTATAAAGTCTTCATGGGCCTGCATTTAAATGAGATTTAAATTCCAAAGCTATTTTCACATTTTTATTATTTAGTAAAAATCTGACTAACACACATCAGGATGGGATTTGTGTTCCCATTTGACTGTTATGACTTGATTTTGCTCTGATTTATATCCTGTTTACTAATTCACCTCCAAATCGCTCCACAATTTAAACACTCATTCCTAGGCGTCATTCACTTGTAACAAAAATGCAGTTCTCCATCCTGCTAAAAGCACATTCCTGGAATAAATGTCTCTCCTTTGGGAAATGTTAGGAGGGAAAAAGTTCTTCAGGGGTTTTTATGGGACAAAAAAACAGAAACAATAACTACCTATTTAGCTTCGTGTTTCTTCTTTTTTATTCTGGTTTTAATTGGTGCAGAACCTTACCTTTTATCCATTCTGAAATTATCTGTTTTTACTTTGTTAACAGAGAACTTACTCAGAAGTTGTGGACATGTTTAACTATTTATATTTACAGTCTACCTGTATTCAATTATATGTACCACTGTGGACCTCTATTTTTTAACATAGTTTTTTATAACAGACGTTTTAGATGGTGACTTAGGACACACTTGAGAAAAATGTTTGCATTTACTCCTTAATTTCTTTGTAACTCTAAGTACCTATTGATTTATTGTAGCTTATTTCTTCAAGTGTTTCTGTTATCTCTGCTTTGTGACTTGCATTTCTGACTTTCTTTGCTGCCACAATTTGTAGAAAGCAGCCACAGGGAAGGTACCTGTATCCCTTAAGAGACTGAAGCAAATAAATCATTTACCATTTAGAAGAAAAGAAGGGTAAGTAATTTTCTGACCTTCTTTGGTTTCTCTCTTTATTCTGTTGCTTTGATATACCTAACAGCTTCTCTGTAGACTTCCCCCTTCTGTAGTGCTAAAATAATTTCTCATTAGCCCGACAGTCCACATGAAATTAATGCCACTGTTACATTAGCTAGGGGTAGGGGTGAGGGTTTAGGTGATTGAGCAGGCCAGTTTAAAAGAAGAAGAAAGCAAAATCTTTACCCTCAAGAAGTTAAAATATTAAGGCAATGAGGCACATAAGGAGTAATGAAACTGAGCAATGTGTCTTCAAGTGCAAATTGACATAGCACAGATTGAGAAAGCAACGCTGAATGCTGTGAGGGAATAATGCATGTACGAGGAGACGTTCATCCTGAAGGTGACTTTGCTGATGTTTGTCAGAGAGATATCACCATAGGTTATTGGAGGGAAGAGATGTGGGCATGCAAATGAGCAGTCTCACATAAAGTCATTTGACTTGTTAGAGACACAGTGGGAAATGATGCAAAGGTTCATTTTTTTGGAGAGAAGTAAATAATGAGTGAAAATAAATCAAGTGAGGAATGTCCCACACAGCTCCTTAGTGTATCACAATCTTCATGTTATGCAACCAATTAAGTCTTCATACATGACTTGGGAGGGAGATGCTATTATCACTTTATATATGATCAAATTGAGGCTATAAGAGATTGAAAAATTTGACCAATGCTCATACAAGTGGCATATGGTGGGACCAATAGTGTGTCTGGCACTAGAAGCTACAGGCAGTAGCTTCTAAATGCATCAGTTTTGGTATGTTTATACAAAAATTTCCATGGTTACATTTCAGGTTATCAATAGGTAGAAACATTTCTTATATTTGTATTTATAATAGAAATCTCCTTACCCCATCACCTTAGAGTAAAACACTGACATCAACAGATTAGTAGATTAGAGCAAAGAAGTAAAAAATCATGTTAAAAGTATAAAATTATAGCCAGAGCAGGCCGGGCGCGGTGGCTCACGCCTGTAATCCCAGCACTTTGAGAGGCCGAGGCGGGCGGATCATGAGGTCAAGAGATCAAGACCATCCTGGCTAACACGGTGAAACCCCATCTCTACTAAAAATACAAAAAAATTGGCCAGGCGTGGTGGTGGTCTCCTGTAGTCCCAGCTACTCGGGAGGCTGAGGCAGGAGAATGGCATGAACCCAGGAGGCGGAGCTTGCAGTGAGCTGAGATCGCGCCACTGCACTCCAGCCTGGGCGACAGAGCGAGACTCCATCTCAAAAAACAAACACACAAACAAAAATATAGCCAGAGCATCAATTTTGACTATTTTAAAAGTCATCAGTTTTGACTATTTTAAATGATATTTAAAGAAGAATATAATGAGCAGAATAGTGGTCAGTTATGAAGAAACAGAAGAAGGCTGTTCATAGTGGTGTCCATTCCAGCCCTCTCCAGGAGAGTGAGTATCTGGTCTGGGAAACTGGCCTGTCCAGCCTCAATTATAAACCCAACCTTGATAAGCCACCTCAGGCTGTCCCATTAGACATTCTCTTCATCTTTTGAACTCTTTCTGATTCCCTTCTACGAAGAGAATGAGCTGGTCCCTTTAGCAGTTATATTTCTCATAGCATTTGAATAAATTGGGATGGAGTTTATACACCATTCTGTGGAAAAACTACACTCTGAATGTGTGGATGGGTCAAGGTCCTGGGACCGTACTTCTGAATAGAAGATTCACTCTCAGAGGTACTTTCAGTGTGCTAAGTGGACATGCCAAGGTAGTGTTGTATTGAGAGTGACTTTTCCTCCTGGAACATTTGCAGTGACATCACAACATTTAATCGTGCAGATTCAGATATCAGAGTTACAACTTAATATACATTGTGGTATCTTTATAAAAAGGACTAAAATAATTATTGTCTAAGTCAAATATATAACATGAATCTATGTAGTATGCCAGAATGTAATGTATAAACACTTTATTTGAAAAATCTTTAGATACTGATATGTTTACCGAACTCCTTCTCTTTCCTTCCTTCCTTCCTTCCTTCCTTCCTTCCTTCCTTCCTTCCTTCCTTCCTTCCTCCCTCCCTCCCTCCCTTCCTTCTCTCTCTCTCTCTTTCTTTCTGTTTTTTTGAGACAGGTTCTCACTCTGTTGCCCAGGCTGGAGTGCGGTGACCTTATCTCGGCTCAGTGCAACCTCCCCGTCCTGGGCTCAAACAATTTTCCAGCCTCGGCCTCCAGTGTAGCTGGGACTACAAGTGCGAGCCACCAATGCCCAGCTAATTTTTGTATTTTTTGTAGAGCCAGGGTTTCTCTGAGTTGCCCAGGCTGGTCTTGAACTCCTGAGCTCAAAGTGATCCACCCGCCTCAGCCTTTCAAAGTACTGGAATTACAGGCATGAGCCACTGTGCCCAGCCTGAACTCTCTTATAGTTTTTTTTTTTCTACATGTAGATAACTATAACAGTAAATATTTGTGTGTATCCAAATAGCTCTAAATAGTATGAGAATTTGCTCATTAAAAAAAAACTGTGGTTAGCTTATTTAGTAATGTGAATGACTTGATCAACTGTAGTTCTATCAGGATGTACTTTTCTTTGGAAAAAGTTATTTCTCTTTTTGAAGAATAGATTTTGCAGAATGGAGATAGAGTGGGGGAAGGGGACACTTCAAAGTGTGGAAACATGAGGAAACTTCAGAGTTTGTAAGCAATTCAAGGGGCCCCTTAAGGGAGAGGAAATGACCAGAGGGGGATGGTGGGGAGGTAAAGAGAGAGAGAGAGAGGAGAACACTGAGGGAAAAAAGAAGGAAAAAGAAAAAAGTTATTTTTGTTAACTATATAATCAATGATAAATATTTTGTGTATTTAAGTAGTGATGAAAACAAATGGTTAACTCTTGTATTGTTTCCCAGCTGTCCTGGTTCTCTCTGCCTTTCCTTGCTTGCTGAAACATTGAGTGTCCTTACATCTGGGAAGTACATCTGGCAAGAAAATGTTTATGATTCCTTTGCTGCTGTTCAAATTCTCAACCTGCTACTAGACTGTTTTTGGAGACGAACTTTTTCCTAAAAAGGCCTTGCTGGTATTGTTTGGAACAAACTTTAGGATCATAATTTTCCAGAAAAAGCAGTTGCCTACTTAAACATTTATTTGACGATAGCATACTCATGTACCTTTTTGTTATCATTACTGTCATTTTATGTAGTCATTAATTATTACAAAATTGAACTTTAGTTCATGGTAGAATCCTGTAGCTATGATTGTCATTTTACCTATTTGAAATTTAAATGTTGCCTGTCCAATATTATGTCCATTTTACCAGAGGCTGGAAATTCTATTCTCAAATTGGTGATCTCATCGTTTAAATGATGACTATGGTCCTCAGCAGTAGAGGAAAAACAACATTTGTTGAATCTGACAACTTGATATATTCTTTCTGTTCAGCCTTACTGATGAGGCTATAGGGACTCTTGGAGCCTTGCAGTTGGCGGGAGCCTGTGAGCCCCATAGGCAGCCTCCCATGTTGGCAAGCTCTTTCCCCACCCCATCCAGAGTACAGGGAAATCTACTGTTTCCTTAAACACACACACAGGCAAGAGTCTCATTATTTTATGGAGCATCAAAGTCCATCATTGAACAATTTGATTGCTAGGCAGTTCTTTATGACAGTTAACTAAAAGCTGTCATGCACCATTTGTCCTGTTTCTGTCCCCTAGAGCAAAATAAAGCAGAGCTGTTCAATTTTCATATAACAGTCCTGAAGGTAGAGGGGTCTACCCAAATCTTCCACCCCTGATGAGGCAGACCTGGGCATATAAATGTGAAGACTTGGTTTTCTTGATAAGACCATGCCAACCACAACACAACTTTTGAGATTCTATTACGTACCACGCACTGTTAGTCTTTTTTTTTTCTTTTTTTTTTTTAATATTATTATACTTTAGGTTTTAGGGTACATGTGCACAATGTGCAGGTCTGTCACATATGTATCCATGTGACATGTTGTTTTGCTGCACCCATTAACTCATCATTTAGCATCAGGCCCATCCCCCAATGCTGTCCCTCCCCCCTCCCCCACCCCACAACAGTGCCTGGAGTGTGATGTTCCCCTTCCTGTGTCCATGAGTTCTCACTGTTCAATTCCCACCTATGAGTGAGAACATGCGATGTTTGGTTTTTTGTCCTTGCGATAGTTTACTGAGAATGATGGTTTCCAGTTTCATCCATGTCCCTACAAAGGACATGAACTCATCATTTTTTGTGGCTGCATAGTATTCCATAGTGTATATATGCCACATTTTCTTAATCCAGTCTATCGTTGTTAGACATTTGGGTTGGTTCCAACTCTTTGCTATTGTGAATAGTGCCACAATAAACATATGTGTGCATGTGTCTTTATAGCAGCATGATTTATAATCCTTTGGGCATATATCCAGTAATGGGATGGCTGGGTCAAATGGTATTTCTAGTTCTAGATCCCTGAGGAATCGCCACACTGACTTCCACAATGGTTGAACTAGTTTACAGTCCCATCAACAGTGTAAAAGTGTTCCTATTTCTCCACATCCTCTCCAGCACCTGTTGTTTCCTGACTTTTTAATGATGGCCATTCTAACTGGTGTGAGATGGTATCTCATTGTGGTTTTGATTTGCATTTCTCTGATGGCCAGTGATGATGGGCATTTTTTCATGTGTTTTTTGGCTGCATAAATGTCTTCTTTTGAGAAGTGTCTGTTCATGTCCTTTGCCCACTTTTTGATGGGGTTGTTTTTTTCTTGTAAATTTGTTTGAGTTCATTGTAGATTCTGGATATTAGCCCTTTGTCAGATGAGTAGGTTGCAAAAATTTTCTCCCATTCTGTAGGTTGCCTGTTCACTCTGGTGGTGGTTTCTTTTGCTGTGCAGAAGCTCTTTAGTTTAATTAGATCCCATTTGTCAATTTTGGCTTTTGTTGCCATTGCTTTTGGTGTTTTAGACATGAAGTCCTTGCCCACGCCTATGTCCTGAATGGTATTGCCTAGGTTTTCTTGTAGGATTTTAATGGTTTTAGGTCTAACATATAAGTCTTTAATCCATCTTGAATTAATTTTTGTATAAGGTGTAAGGAAGGGATCCAGTTTCAGCTTTCTACATATGGCTAGCCAGTTTTCCCAGCACCATTTATTAAATAGGGAATCATTTCCCCATTTCTTGTTTTTGTCAGGTTTGTCAAAGATCAGATAGTTGTAGCTATGCGGCATCATTTCTGAGGGCTCTGTTCTGTTCCATTGATCTATGTCTCTGTTGTGGTACCAGTACCATGCTGTTTTGGTTACTGTAGCCTTGTAGTATAGTTTGAAGTCAGGTAGCATGATGCCTCCAGCTTTGTTCTTTTGGCTTAGGATTGACTTGGGGATGTGGGCTCTTTTTTGGTTCCATATGAACTTTAAAGTAGTTTTTTCCAATTCTGTGAAGAAAGTCATTGGTAGCTTGATGGGGATGGCATTGAATCTATAAATTACCTTGGGCAGTATGGCCATTTTCATGATATTGATTCTTCCAATCCATGAGCATGGAATGTTCTTCCATTTGTTTGTATCCTCTTTTATTTCACTGAGCAGTGGTTTGTAGTTCTCCTTGAAGAGGTCCTTCACATCCCTTGTAAGTTGGATTCCTAGGTATTTTATTCTCTTTGAAGCAGTTGTGAATGGGAGTTCACTCATGATTTGGCGCTCTGTTTGTCTGTGATTGGTGTACAAGAATGCTTGTGATTTTTGTACATTGATTTTGTATCCTGAGACTTTGCTGAAGTTGCAAATCAGCTTAAGGAGATTTTGGGCTGAGATGATGGGGTTTTCTAGATATACAATCATGTCATCTGCAAACAGGGACAATTTGACTTACTCTTTTCCTAATTGAATACCCTTTATTTCCTTCTCCTGCCTGATTGCTCTGGCCAGAACTTCCAGCACTATGTTGAATAGGAGTGGTGAGAGAGGGCATCCCTGTTTTGTGCCAGTTTTCAGAGGGAATGCTTCCAGTTTTTGCCCATTCAGTATGATATTGGCTGTAAGTTTGTCATAGATAGCTCTTATTATTTTGAGATACGTCCCATCAATACCTAATTTATTGAGAGTTTTTAGCATGAAGGGTTGTTGAATTTTGTCAAAGGCCTTTTCTGCATCTATTGAGATAATCATGTGGTTTTTGTCTTTGGTTCTGTTTATATGCTGGATTACATTTATTGATTTGCGTATGTTGAACCAGCCTTGCATCCCAGGGATGAAGCCCACTTGATCATGGTGTATAAGCTTTTTGATGTGCTGCTGGATTCAGTTTGCCAGTATTTTATTGAGGATTTTTGCATCAATATTCATCAAGGATATTGGTCTGAAATTCTCTTTTTTGGTTATGTCTCTGCCAGGCTTTGGTATCAGGATGATGCTGGCCTCATAAAATGTGTTAGGGAGGATTCCCTCTTTTTCTATCGATTGGAATAGTTTCAGAAGGAATGGTACCAGTTCCTCCTTGTACCTCTGGTAGAATTCAGCTGTGAATCCGTCAGGTCCTGGACTCTTTTTGGTTGGCAAGCTATTGATTATTGCCACAATTTCAGAACCTGTTATTGGTCTATTCAGAGATTCAACTTCTTCCTGGTTTAGTCTTGGGAGGGTGTATTTGTTGAGGAATTTATCCATTTTTTCTAGATTTTCTAGTTTATTTGCATAGAGGTGTTTGTAGTATTCTCTGATGATAGATTGTATTTCTGTGGGATCGGTGGTGATATCCCCTTTTTCATTTTTTATTGCATCTATTTGATTCTTCTCTCTTTTCTTCTTTATTAGTCTTGCTAGCAGTCTATCAGTTTTGTTGATCTTTTCAAAAAACCAGCTCCTGGATTCATTAATTTTTTGAAGGGTTTTTTGTGTCTCTATTTCCTTCAGTTCTGCTCTGATTTTAGTTATTTCTAGCCTTCTGCTAGCTTTTGAATGTGTTTTCTCTTGCTCTTCTAGTTCTTTTAATTGTGATTTTAGGGTGTCAATTTTGGATCTTTCCTGCTTTCTCTTGTGGGCATTTAGTGCTATAAATTTCCCTCTACACACTGCTTTGAATGTGTCCCAGAGATTCTGGTATGTTGTGTCTTTGTTCTCATTGGTTTCAAAGGACATCTTTTTTTCTGCCTTCATTTCATTATATACCCAATAGTCATTCAGGAGCAGGTTGTTCAGTTTCCATGTAGTTGAGCGGTTTTGAGTGAGTTTCTTAATCCTGAGTTCTAGTTTGATTGCACTGTGGTCTGAGAGACAGTTTGTTATAATTTCTGTTCTTTTACATTTGCTGAGGAGAGCTTTACTTCCAACTATGTGGTCAATTTTGGAGTAGGTGTGGTGTGGTGCTGAAAAAAATGTATATTCTGTTGATTTGGGGTGGAGAGTTCTGTAGATGTCTATTAGGTCCACTTTGTGCAGAGCTGAGTTCAAGTCCTGGATATCCTTGTTAACTTTCTGTCTCATTGATCTGTCTAGTGTTGACAGTGGGGTGTTAAAATCTCCCATTATTATTGTGTGGGAGTTTAAGTCCCTTTGTAGGTCACTCAGGACTTGCTTTATGAATCTGGGTGCTCCTGTGTTGGGTGCATATATATTTAGGATAGTTAGCTCTTCTTGTTGAATTGATCCCTTTACCACTACATAATGGCCTTCTTTGTCTCTTTTGATCTTTGTTGGTTTAAAGTCTATTTTATCAGAGACTAGGATTGCAACCCCTGCCTTTTTTTGTTTTCCATTTGCTTGATAGATCTTCCTCCATCCCTTTATTTTGAGTCTATGTGTGTCTCTGCACGTGAGATGTGTTTCCTGAATACAGCACACTGATGGTTCCTGACTCCTTATCCAGTTTGCCAGTCTGTGTCTTTTAATTGGAGCATTTAGCCCATTTACATTTAACGTTAATATTGTTATGTGTGAATCTGATCCTGTTATTATGATGTTAGTTGTTTTTTTTGCTCGTTAGTTGCTATTGTTTCTTCCTAGCCTCGATGGTCTTTACAATTTGGCATGTTTTTGCAGGGGCTGGTACCAGTTGTTCCTTTCCATGTTTAGTGCTTCCTTCAGGAGCTCTTTTAGGGCAGGCCTGGTGGTGACGAAATCACTCAGCATTTGCTTGTCTGTAAAGTATTTTATTTCTCCTTCACTTATGAAGCTTAGTTTGGCTGGATAGGAAATTCTGGGTTGAAAATTCTTTTCTTTAAGAATGTTGAATATTGGCCCCCACTCTCTTCTGGCTTGTAGAGTTTCTGCCAAGAGATCAGCTGTTAGTCTGATGGGCTTCCCTTTGTGGGTAACCCGACCTTTCTCTGTGGCCACCCTTAACATTTTTTCCTTCATTTCAACTTTGGTGAATCTGACAATTATGTGTCTTGGAGTTGCTCTTCTCGAGGAGTATCTTTGTGGCATTCTCTGTATTTCCTGAATCTGAATGTTGGCCTGCCTTGCTAGATTGGGGAAGTTCTCCTGGATAATATCTTGCAGAGTGTTTTTCCAACTTGGTTCCATTCTCCCCGTCATTTTCAGGTACACCAATCAGACGTAGGTTTGGTCTTTTCACATAGTCCCAAATTTCTTGGAGGCTTTGTTCATTTCTTTTTATTCTTTTTTCTCTAAACTTCCCTTCTCGCTTCATTTCATTCATTTCATCTTCCATCAGCGATGCCCTTTCTTCCAGTTGATCGCATCTGCTACCGAGGCTTGTGCAATCTTCGCGTAGTTCTCGAAACTTGGCTTTCAGCTCCATCAGCTCCTTTAAGCCCTTCTCTGCGTTGGTTATTCTAATTATCCATTCTTCTAATTTTTTTTCAAAGTTTTTAACTTCTTTGCTATTGTTTTCAATTTCCTCCCTTAGCTCGGAGTAGTTTGATCGTCTGAAGCCTTCTTCTCTCAAATCGTCAAAGTCATCCTCCGTCCAGCTTTGTTCCATTGCTGGTGAGGAACTGTGTTCCTTTGGAGGAGGAGAGGTGCTCTGCTTTTTAGAGTTTCCAGTTTTTCTGCTCTGCTTTTTCCCCATCTTTGTGGTTTTATCTACTTTTGGTCTTTGATGATAGTGATATACAGATGGGTTTTTGGTGTGGATGTCCTTTCTGTTTGTTAGTCTTCCTTCTACCAGACAGGGCCCTCAGCTGCAGGTCTGTTGGAGTTTACTAGAGGTCCACTCCAGACCCTGTTTGGCTGGGTGTCAGCAGCGGTGGCTGCAGAACAGCGGATTTTCGTGAGACCACAAATTCAGCTGTCTGATAGTTCCTCTGGAAGTTTTGTCTCAGAGGAGTACCCGGCTGAGTGAGGTGTCAGTCTGTCCCTACTGGGGGGGTGCCTCCCAGTTAGGCTGCTTGGGAGTGAGGGACCCACTTTAGGAGGCATTCTGTCCGTTCTCAGATCTCCAGCTGCATACTGGGAGAACCACTACTCTCTTCAAAGCTGTCAGTCAGACAGGGACATTTAAGTCTGCAGAGGTTCCTGCTGAATTTTTGTTTGTCTGTGCCCTGCCCCCAGAGGTGGAGCCTACAGAGGCAGGCAGGCCTCCTTGAGCTGTGGTGGGCTCCACCCAGTTCGAGCTTCCTGGCTGCTTTGTTTACCTAAGCAAGCCTGGGCAATGGCGGGCGCCCCTCTCCCAGCCTCGCTGCCGCCTTGCAGTTTGATCTCAGACTGCTGTGCTAGCAATCAGCGAGAGTCTGTGGGCATAGGACCCTCCGAGCCAGGTGCGGGACACAATCTCCTAGTGTGCCGTTTTCCAGACCCGTTGGAAAAGCGCAGTGTTAGGGTGGGACTGACCCGATTTTCCAGGTGCCGTCTGTTACCCCTTTCTTTGACTAGGAAAGGGAACTCCCTGACCCCTTGCGCTTCCCGAGTGAGGCAATGCCTCGCCCTGCTTCGGCTCGCGCACAGTGCACATCACCGACTGTCCTGCACCCACTGTTTGGCACTCCCTAGTGAGATGAAACCGGTACCTCAAACAGAAATGCAGAAATCACCCGTCTTCTGTGTCGCTGAGGCTGGGAGCTGTAGACCGGAGCTGTTCCTATTCGGCCATCTTGGCTCCACTGCCCCCCGTTGTTAGTCTTTAATACGTTTTTTTCTGTTCCTTGTTCCAACTGTGCACTGCTGTATGTATTATCTTCAAAATATAGACATCAAAACTGAGAATCGGAGAGTTAAATAGCCACCTAAGATAACAGGACGATAAGCAGTGGAGGTGGGATATGCTTTTAGTTCTGTCTGAATTGAAGCACATCATCTTTTTCATCACATCATAGTTTCTCTCCAGTGTCTTGTGCTAATTAATATTTGCTTCTAGAAGAATTATGTTTCTCATAATATAATTCCTAGGCTTGAATCTTGCTGGGCATTTCTTCTCCCCCATACACCCCTAATTTATTCCAATTGTTAATATTTTCAATAAAACATGAATGCAAATTCAAGCATGATCTGGGCAGGTGTGAACTGGACTAGCAGATTTTCCATGAAACACTACTATGGCACTTACTTCCCAATAAATTATATTAAAATACAGCTAGCAAAATATAATTCATTATTTAGTACTATATATGTATATGTGTGTGTGTATATATATATTTTTTTCTTTTTTTTTTTTTTTGTGATGGAGTCTCTTACTGTTGCCAGACTGGAGTGCAGTAATGCGATCCCAGCTCACTGCAATCTCTGCCTCACGGGTTCAAGTGATTCTTCTGCCCCAGCCTCCCAAGTAGCTGGGATTACAGGCATGAGCCATTACGTCCAGCTAATTTTTGTATTTTTAGTAGAGACGGGGTTTCACTGTGTTGGCCAGGATGGTCTCGATCTCCTCACCTTGTGATCTGCCCGCCTTGGCCTCCCAAAGTGCTGGGATTACAGGTGTGAGCGACCACGCCCAGCCATATATGTCTTTATGAATGTATGAGTAGCAAGATCTAGTGGTGGGCTCAATAATTATCTTAATTTTGAAGTAGTGAAGCATAATGACCATTTTGAGATTTTCACAGAAATTATAATGTGATTGGGAAATATCTGTGTCTACTGTTGTTGCCATAGTTACAGGTACTGCCAACACTACTGTTGTGTTTTGCCTACATTCATAATGAAAATAAATGTTAAATTTCTGCCAAAAGTTAGTGAAAATAATGCTTTTTCCCCTTTCAAATTTGTGTACCCCCTGAACTCTATTCATGAACTGCTTGGACAACTGTGAATAAGTTAGCTCATCCTTATGCTCTGGTTAACTAAAATTACTAAGTTTTTTTTATGCAAGCAATATCCCCATGGAATTTATTAGTTATCCTACAAGCAAAGTTTAACATTTATCCTTTTACATTTTTATCTTTTTATTGAGTATCATTTTAATTTATTAAGATAATTTTGCATCTTTAGCCATTCTTATTTCTCCTAGCTTTAGGACATACGTTCCAGGTTTAGCCAACTTATCCATTTAAAACACATTAGGACTGGGTTGTGAAATAATTCTGCAAACACAATATTAGAAGCCTTTCTTGTTGACAAAATCCTATTAATAATCACTTTTGTGATATAAGTGCCCAAGGAATGCATAGTCTACATAATTGTAGAAACAAGCAAAGGTGTCATGAGGCCAAGTACCTTTTGAAGATGAGCTATATTGGAAGCATCCCTATTAATTTACAATCCAGTGATACAATTAAAAATAAAACAGAGGCTAAGTTTTTTTTTAGGGAATTGTGTAGGTTCCTAGTGTTTACTATGCTATTTTCTAAGAGTCTACCTTGTCTCTGTTTAACAGGTTGTTCTAGAAAATGACTGGAGATTCAACTTCAATGTTACTTATGTATAAATCTCAGGATGTAATTTCCCTTTTCTGGGACTTAGGACGACAACTCTCTTTAAGCTATAACATGATTTTCTTGAGTCTAGATATTTTAGATCATTTAAAATAATAAAATGTACATATTGTGTCTCATAACCTGGTCCTCTTCCTTTCTCCCTCTTTCCATTCCTTTCTTCCTTCTTTCTTCTGTATTTATTGAATGTGAAATTATGTCAGTTACTGGGGTTATACAGATAAGTAAGGCATACTTCTTGAAATCAAAGAGCTCACATTTTGTCTTCCATAAAACCACTGACCTCCTTGGACTTGATGTCTCAATAGCTGGTGCGTCTCAGAGCATCCCATCATTTTAGCAATGATGATTTTCCCCCCTCAGGATGTAACCTGGTTAGTTTTCATCTTCTTCCTATTCTTCCCAGCGTTAAACTTCTAGCATATTTGAGAGCTGTATTTGAGTGGTTTTTGATAGCCACCTATTAACATTAAACCATTTTATTCCATTCTTAATATTTTTGCTTTAGCATTTTTAGGGAGCTTCAATTAAATCTGGCTTTAGCTTTCTAGCTTTCCAAACAAAGCTTTCCTGGTGTATATCATTCATCTTTTATCTTTGGTATGCATTCGTTTTATCAATGAGTGAATTTCAGAGTTTCCAGTACAGTCACTCTTGCATTAGTTTTCTACTAATTTTATTATTGAAATTTGTTTAACAGTTTGTTTAGTGTGCTAAGAATCTCCTAATACAGACAGAATATATCCATTAAAAAATCAAACCATGAAAGAAAACTATCAAATTTGCATTGTGTATGATATGGTTTGGATCTGTGTCCCTGCCCAAATCTCATGTCTAATTCTAATACCCATTGTTGAAGGTGGGGTCTCATGGGAGGTGATTGGATCATGCGGGCGGTTTCTCATGAATGGTTTAGATTATGCCCCTAGTGCTGCTACCGTGATAGAGTTATCACAAGATCTGGTTGTTTAAAAGTGTGTAGCACCTCCTGCTCCAGCCATGTGAGGTGCTGCTTACACTTTGCCTTCCACATGATTGTAAGTTTCCTGAGGCCTCCTCAGAAGCTGAGCAGATGCCACCATGCTTCCTGCACAGTCTGCAGAATCACAAGCCAATTAAACCTTTTTTTCTTTATGAATTACCCAGTCTTAGGCATTTCTTTATAGCAGTGCAAGAACTGACTAATACAGTATATAAACTTGCTGATTATCAATGGAAAATTTTAAATTTATAAACACTTTATACATGTCCATTTAGGACAACTATTTAGTAAGTGGACAATATTTTAATTTCAGCCTTGTCTTTTTTTTAACTCCTCTTTCTACGCTTTGCAATAATTTTTGGTATGGCAATATGTTCCCTTAAGCAGTATTTTAGCATTATTTTTTATTCTCATTGATTTATTTAGAATGTTTAAATATTGATGAGCTGGATACAGCAATACTCTTGTGAAATCTGTCGTAAGTGCAGTGTGGAAATATTAGCAAATTGGATCATTTAGTGGTAAATTCATTTTTTCTTTTCCTCTTGTATTCAGTAGGAAAAGCAGTATCATAATGTGATAGTAAACAATAAAATATATTCACAAAGATAATTTAAAGAAGTGGACATTTTTGCCATTTCCATTTCAGATGCTTTTGGGTTTATCTTGGGTACTTTGGGTAGCTTTGAAATTTAAAAATAAAACATTGCAATCTGTAAATACATAAAGCAAAGCAGCATTTTTGAATGTCACCAAGCATTCCTATCCTTTTGCTACCTGTGTAAGTCAATGCATTCTATGGCCTAAGAACTCTTCTTTGACCAAACACAGAATTTCTAAGGAATCTCATACAAAAAGGAGCACTCACCAAGTTGGCCAGCTTAATCTGATCAATCTGGGATTCCACAGTGAGCATGGTGATCTCAGATGTCATAACTAGGTCACCCTCGGCCAGGTGCAGTGGCTCATGCCTGTAATCCCAGCACTTTGGGAGGCTGAGGTGGGAGGATCACCTGAGGTCAGGAGTTTGAGACCAGCCTCAATATGGAGAAACCCCATCTCTACTAAAAATACAAAATTAGCTGGGCATGGTGGTGCATGCCTGTAATCCCAGCTACTCGGGAGGCTGAGGCAGGAGAATTGCGTGAACCCGGGAGGCGGAGTTGCAGTAAGCCGAGATCGCACCATTGCACTCCAGCCTGGGCAACAAGAGCGAAACTCCTTCTCAAAAACAAACAAACAAACAAAACAAACAAAAAAAAACTAGGTCACCCTCATATCTCTGTGTATGTTATATGCAAGTATTTATACACATCTGTATAAACTCACTTGGTCCTCCACAGTAAACTACAAACATTTTTCATTGCCATTATCTGCCTTCTTGCTCCCTTTTGTTAAGTGTGGTCCCTAAGGAATTGCCAGAGAAGAACAATTAAAACCTAGATACAGTACATTAAATATTCTCTAAAAGTATATGTGGCATTTATATAGCATGACCACCTGGAGGGAATTTTCAACAACTGTCTCAAATCACAGTCTACTAAATGTTCCCTTGTTGTGTCCACAAGATGAAATGAAGTGTTAAACATTTATTGGATCAATTTAAAGATACTTGATTTTGACTTTCAAGCATTTCATCCTCTTTTGTCCAAATTATGGAAACCATTTAGGCAAAGGAGCTGAATTACCTTAATCGTCATGTCTACCTTCTATATTTATTTGAATATTTCATTAGTTAAACATAATTTTTATTTTTCTCTAAAACAATTTCAGTGGTAAGTTATTTTCCTCTGTAGCCAAAAGGGCAGGGGATGACATTCTTTACTAGCTTAATTTTGCATCATAGAGCTACACAAGCAGAATTCTACCTACATTCCTGGTCAAGGTGATGCAGGAATTTTCTCAGTCCCTTCGTCAGACTCATGTCAGGGGTGAATGCTTACCATGCTCAACCCCGGCAGAAGGTAGGACATGAGTGAGCAAGTGTAGGACTGGGCACCAGGAGGAGCAAGCACCATGCGGGGCCCACAGTCAGACCAGGTATGAGCGAGCTAGTGCGGGACCTGGCTGGCTGCTCCAGCTACTGGTGGGAGCAAGCTCCATGCAAGGCCCAGGTGTGGGTGCCACAACCCTGAAACCCTGGAGGTGGTGGTACAGTGCTCCCTTAGTTATGCAGTCTGATGGACGGCTGTGTGTTAACAACTCAGTTGGACCCTGCCTCATCCTGTGGAACACCTGCCCTCCGCTGGCAAGGGCAAAGGGCCAGTGCAACAGCCTTTCTGGGTACCTGCATTGAGTGGGTCCCAAGCACTTATCTGGTGTTCAAGAAGACTGAGGTCACGTGGACACTTGAAGGAAGGTGAAGGTAAAGATTTTTATTGAGCGGTGGGAATGGCTCTCAGTAGAGAGGGGAGCTGGAGATGGGATGAGAAAGGCAGATAGTTCTCCCTTAAGTCTGGCTGTCTCTTCCCTGAAGTCAAGCTGTCTCTTCTTCCCCAAAGTCTGGCCGTCTTCCTTCTGAAGTCAAGCCATCTCTCTCTCTCCTAGCTACTGAGCCTGGGATCTTCCTAGGCATAGGATGGAGGGTTGGGGCAGACTGCAGGTAGTTTTGGAAGAGGCAATATTTGATTGCTAAAAAGGCATTCAGAAAGAACCAACTGGGAGAGAGTGGGCAAACAGGAATAGAAGTTCTCACTTTGGGCTGTGGGTTTCAGGCTACTTTGGCTCGAAGGTGGTGTTTCACTGGGGACCCATGCCTGTCTGTCTAGAATTTATCTGACTCCTGCCTGTATCAAAGGCTTATTAGACAATGATGATGCTGGCCATCTACTTAGCAGTATTTGAGAGGCTCCAAGAAAATTCTTCTAAATCTCCAACAGCCCGCAGGCAAATGCCCTATACTCCATCATTAGTTGGTCTAATCTTTCTGCAAATTCTTGTCTGAAGGAATATATTAAGTCATAAATTACCTAGTGGGAATTCATTTTGTCAAAGCAGATTATATTCTCTGAAGCAGGGATGTTGGATCAATCAAGTCTTGGGCACTTGGAAAGTGAAGGAACACTGGGAGAGTGACTGTGTTGAAGAAATGACAGGATGAAGAGCAAAGACAATTTTGAAAATTTTGAACCTCTATAGTGATTTCACTATCTCTGACTTCTTTTCTTTTTTTTTCTTTTCTTTTTTTTTTTTTTTTTTGAGACAGAGTCTCGCTCTGTTGCCAGGCTGGAGTGCAGTGGTGTGATCTTGGCTCACTGCAATCTCTGCCTCCCGGGTTCAAGCGATTCTCCTGCTTCAGCCTCCTGAGTAGCTGGGATTACAGGCACGTGCCACCACGCCCAGCTAATTTTTGTATTTTTTAGTAGAGATGGGGTTTCACCATGTTGGCCAGGATGGTCTCGATCTCTTGACCTTGTTATCTGCCCGCCTCAGCCTCCCAAAGTGCTGGGATTGCAGGCGTGCGCCACCGCACCTGGCCATTATCTGTGACTTCTTACCCAATTCCTGTAAACCAGTATTACTGAGTCTTCAAAGAAAGAGTACCCTATGAAGGAGGCAGGTTGAGGTAGGGTGCCAGAGAATCTAAGAATGGGCATTTTCGTAGACCATTAAGTGCAATTAGATAAGAACAGATAAATCTGGACATTTCTAACAAATTCTAACATACAATCATGCAATTGTATGTTAGAAAAAAATCTAGGTAGCATGCCTTTGAGTATTATCACCTTCCAGAAGATGCAGGTGGGCTTGGGAGAACACTGGGGCAGGCTAAGTCACACAGCCTAATTTCTTTCTAAGTCCACTTGAATACTTACTTAGCATCCTTTGCATATAAAGTCCAAGTAGAATTCATTTAGTTTCTGTATTGCCACTTTGTCATTAAATCTCTCTTTTAGGTCAAATTTTTCTCTCAGATTTGCAGCCACTGCTTCTCTTGATCTCCATAAAACAGGAAATGTCCATGTACTGCCAAGTTTTCAGGGTCCTCGCTGCCCATAGCAATCAAATGAGATGATTGTCTCAGTCCTAAGCATTGGTCTCAGAGAAGGGTAGAGCATACTTTGAACCAGAAAACCAAACCAAACACAAACAGCCACGTGAGGTATTTGAGATGTCAGTTTCTCTTTGGAGAAATGTAAAATAGAAATCTGACTCTAAAGCTCTATCTTTGAATGAAGGTTTCTGCGACTTGCTTTTAGGGTCACACTGTCCCTTCCTTGGACTACTGGGAATCATAGCCCTAGCAAACTCAGTTTTCCCTGAACTGGTGATAAAGGACACAAATTAAAATTGCACTAAGTTCTTTTTGACTTCTCCAAAGTTACTTCAAAATAGTTTGTAAATAACAAAGGTATTTTTTAAAACACCCCCTTCAAACCAATTACAAACTATTTTGAATAGTTTGAATATTTGCTTCAAATGATGTTCAGGATGTTTTACAACACCTGGAGGACAGCACTGCACTTGAGAGTTGACTACCTTAAATTGGCTTTTTCAAGCGATTCTTTACGTGACTTGTCTGCTGTGCTTGCCCACACGTAATAGCTTCTCAACTGTTGCTTTAACCACATTGACTGATTTAACAAAGGGGTTAAAACATCATTTAATTCTGTTGTATATTTCAGTTAATTCTGAGTTTTTCCAACTAAAACAGAATGGGTGGTTATTTTTCTTTTGCAGATTAGTGCCCAACCTTAAAATTTACAGAGATTCACTGGATTGACTTGGAAGACCACCAGTAATCCCAGAAGTGGCTAAATAACTGGGACAAAAGCATTTACCCAGAAGTGGCTAAATAACTGAGACAAAAGCATTTATGCTTTAGACACGTTTACAGGATGATGGGTCTATGCTGTTTTTTGTTTATTTCCTGCCCCCTTTCTAGGAAAATGCAAAAAGTGCTTTTCTTTACACCATTGGACAAATTACTTCAGGATAAATTGAATCCTGTTTACAGTCCAGTAGTTTTATGTAATCAATTTTTTGAAACCTGAGTTTCAAACAGAAATGCTTCAATCATGTCAAAAACCTAAGTAGTTCTAAGAGTCCTCCTTCTCCTAAATGGTACAGCTATAAAGAGCAGTGTAACTTTTGTGGGTCCAAGCTCAGACTCTACTCTTTACTCAAATGTGGTCTTGAACAAGTCCCTAACACTCTCACAATGTCAAGCCTTCATTGGGCATAATTATATTTACCTTGGTTTTTTGTTTGTTTGTTTTCTGAAAGTCAAATGGCACAATATGAATGTGCTCTGTATATTTCAAATGTTAACAAACATTGAGTTGTGGTTTTAATAATTCTTGTTCTCTTCTTCATGAAGTGGTCAACACCCTCACCAATGAGCAATCCTCTTTGTGAGCTTTATTGTATTGGCAGTAAGCTGAATGATGGCAAAAGGAGGACAAAGAGGGCTGTCAAATGAGACAAAGGGAATAGTGAGGGCACAGGAAGAAAGACTGGCATATGGTGTGGAGGGGGAGGGGCAAGGCACGAAGACACCGGTCAGTGGAAGAAACACACACATGCACACACCATGCTTCTCCACAAGTAGCTTTTATGTGTTTAAAAAAAAAAAGTGGATAGTAGGGTTAAAATGTCTCTGATCTTTTTTGCCAAATCTTGCCCTATAAAACCAATTGTCAATTTCAAATTGACAGCTGCAGCCCTGACTGCTTAAGCAAATGTAACCTCTGTCTCATTTTGCCAGTAAAAAGAAGTCTTTAAATGATATCTTTTAGATTTGTTCTTAGGCCTTTATATGTAACTATCTGTAAAAAAATCTGTAAATCCATCAAATGCAAGGTTTCAGGTGGTGCTCTGGCATGCTGGGTGTGTAAGCAGTTCTGGAAATGCCCTCCAGGTGGCATTATCAATAAATTTTTCAGCCTCCAAGTATGGTCCTAGGTCTATTTGAGGTTCTGGTTAAAATGCAGATTCCTTCATTTCATCAGAGACCCACTTCAAACTGACCAAATCAATGCCAGTTTGGGTAGCGCCTGGGCATCTGCATGCTGTATGAGATTATTTTAGGGGATTGCTACTCACACACCAGGGTAAAGATCCCTGATCTGGTCAATATAGGCACCAGCTACAGGGCCCTGGGACCAGATCAGCCTCAGCTGCAGCAGCACCAGGCTGCCTGGGAAGCCCAGAGCTCCTGGGTGGTTGGTAAAGGGTCTTTTCCCTAGAGGATAGTTAGAGGGTTCTCAGCCCCTCATCTTCCTCAGTCCCTTCTGAATTAAAAGATTGGAGACGCTCCATGGGCAGGTTCCTCTCTTGTTTCTTTGCCTTTTATAATCTCGAACGTCACTTGAACCTCTCTGTGTCAGCTTGCTGTTTTAGTTTTGGTTATGGTTGGTGAGTCACAGAAAACACAAGCCATTTTTATCTGCAACTAGGACTACTCTGCGCATTTGGGCTAAAGGAATCCCTTTTCACCATTTAGGAGAAATGCTGAAGAGAAAGAAAACTTGATATTTAGCGCAGGGGCTAGTGTCATGCATCAATCTACATCAAAAGACCAGAGGCTTCCGGCCCTCCCCCGCTCACTGTCTGAAGCCTTCACAAGCCTCAGCCAAAGGAAATGGGAGGAAGTGTATTTTTCATAGGAATTAACTCTTGCAGCCAAACAGGCAAATCAGGTGGCTTTAGATTCTTTACCTCATAAATGGCTATGTTGTGTTTTCATTGTCCACACTGGTGTTCTGTTTTGTTATAACTTTGCAAATTCAATGAATAGCTTGTAGGTGGGAGGAAAAGAAAAAGCCCATGAAATCTTTATTGCTTTATTTTTTTAAAAAATCCATGGAGTAAGAGAAAGAATGTGACTGCATTTTTATTTATGGTCAATAAGCCCAGATGAATATGTGGTAAAAGTTGTGCAGACTGTCACAAAGCAAATCACCATGTCACAAGAAATATTATTAAATTCTATAATTTCCTTTTCTGAAAGTAGTTCCTCTGTATGGAGCTGGAGAAAGAAAATTACATTCAATATTCACCTTAACTGAAAGGCAGCTGAGTGTGGTGGCTGATATCCTATAAATAGCAGATCTGTGACCTCATTCCTGTTCTCTCTCTGCCTAGCTGTTTCCAGTTACAAGTAGCATAGAAAATTGTCAATCATCTGGGCATATAGGCCAGATTATTTGGATAAATCTGACCCAGTCCTTGTTTTTCTTTAGTGATGCAGGTACTGTACCTCTGTTTAAGCAAAAGCCTTCTGTGCTCTGTGTCTGTTGCTTTTTGCCTGCACTGCTCAGGTAATTGCAGTTATGTGGAATTGGCCAAATGTGACCTTGGAAAACTGCTTAACCTTTTGGAGCCTCAGGTTATTCATCTGTAAAGTGAATATTGTAGCTGCCTCTCGCTCATTTCAATGGAATGCTTTGAGAATTGATTAGATAGTGTGCATAAAGCAAGTTGACCTCCTCAAAAAGGAATACAATGTATGATTTTATTTCTGGTCTCAAAGCCAGCAGGCCAGGCCTCTCCAGTACAACGTGGTCATTATCTGTGCTTTTGGACTGCCTGGAGAGGAAATTCACACCATTCAGGGCAAAACAATCCACTCCAGTTTCTAAATGGTGGGGATTGTCTATCTATGGAACACAAATTCAACAGATGGTTGCCAACCTTCCACTTGATTTTGTGGCCCTTTAAACTGTGTTCATTAAAACTTCAACTTGCAGACAATTTTATAGAGACTTGGAGGGATGTATGAATGACAGTTTTTGATATAAAGGATATAGCCCATATGAGACATGAATGTCTCTGATTCTCAGAAGACATTGTTAAATTAACATGTAAAACAGCAAACAAATACTCTATCAGTAACTAAAAGTGCATGAGTTGTTTCCCACATGTTTGTGAATATCCTACTGATGTCAACACTTTGGAACTTCACTAACAAGTATGTTTTGAAGAATTTGAGTACAACCATGTTTCATGTTTAATTTCAAGTTCCTTTTTTTCAGAAGGCGGAACACAAACTTGAACCAAGGTTTTGGGGAAACAGAGACTGAATCTGTTTCTGTTTTTGTTTTATAAACTTTACAGAGATATATAATGCCATAGCACTTTTTATTTAAGGCTGGCAGAATTTGTTTATTTTCCTTTTCTCGTGTGGGCATTCATGCATACATGTATTTACTATTTAGCCTGTGGAGTTTTTATTTATTTAGCAAATGCCTTGTTTTATTGAACATTTTGGCTATTTTCTTGGACCATTTTGTTGCAAGAAGTAAATGTGGTACTTTAAATGATTTATTTCTTTTTCTATCAACTTGGGAGCCAAAATAAAATTGACATTCTCAGAAAACAAAGGTGCTGTAGAACTCAAAAACATTTACCCTGAAATAAAAATTTGTGTTTACCTAGAGCTCAGTTTCTGTTGAAAAACAAACATCATAGACCCTCAGAAAAAGAAGAGAAGCCCCCTGCTGACACATTCTCTCACTGATTGATGATGTTGTCTTGGCAGAGCAGCTTCAGAAATGCAATCAGGGAACAAATGGGCCTGGTTTTATTCAATAAAATACCCTCTTAAAAAAAGAAGAGAAATCTTAAAATTCAAAGAATTGTATTTGAAACTGGCGAAATATAATTCTGGGAGTTTATTCTTTGAAAAATAAAGAAAATGGGATTGTTCTTTGGCCTTATTCCTATGACGTAAATCTGATTTGAAGGACACTGGGCCATACCATAAAGTGTAACATTATTCGAGAGATACACATAAATGAGAGCATGGTTCCTCAGTTTTCTACTGTATCTGCCCCTTCTGAGTCAATCAAGCCTAGCACCGGCCTGAGCTGAGAACTGTATACTACTGAAGAGGCCACTGAGATGGGTATACAAGGCTAAGCATAGCCAAAGTTTATGAAACATTCACAGCGGGCCAGATACAGTGCGTTATAGGTGTTAACTCAAATTATCCTCTGGCTGGCCTATTATGATAGACTTCATTACACAGATGAGGAAATGGTACAGAGAAGTTAAGTCACCAGTCAAAGATCACACAGCTAGGGAAGATCAGAGCTGGGATTTGAACTTTAGTAGACTGATTCTAGAGTTCATCTCTTCACTGTTAGACTTACACCACCACCTCTCTTTATTAAAATAATAAATCAACGAACATTTAATACATTGAAAACTTTTAGTACAAAAATAATTTCTGAATTGTCATGTTTCCATTCTCTAGTTTTAGGCATTCTTTAATTATTTTTTGCTATCTATTTCTCCAATGGTTTATATCTATTACTTTACTATATAATGCCTTTGAACCCATATGTAAGAATTTAACTTAGCTCATAAGTTGCTTTTTTGCTGCTGTAGAAGTTTATAAAATTATTTCCAATGTAAATCTGTCCTCTATTTAGTTTTCACTTTTTTTCTGTCCTAAATAAAAATGTACGTCTTACATTTTTCAAATTATAATTTTAATATTTTATAGTCATATCTGTGTTTTCCTCTGTAGTCTAATGTTTTGTGTGTTTTGGAGGTCATAGGGATTGGTGTCTTTTTAATGTGGGTGTCCCTTCTTCACCACTACCTCTCCCCCCCATTTGGGGAATTATGTTTATGTTTTAGTTCTCCATTCATGCATTAGCAGAATTGTTTGTGATAATAACAGGAAGTAACTTAAGAACTTCCTAACCATTTATAAAACACTAAAAGTGGAGTTTTGATATTTAAAAGAACATGTGTTGAAAGTTCAGTTTATGGGGATCCTTCCTTTAGGTCCTGACAGAATTTTATATGTGCACAAGTGGGCTCTTGTTCTATTTTCTCTTAGGGAATTTGACTCTACTGTCAAAGATTTCCAGCTCAATGCTAAAAATAATTTAAAGGCTGGCACATTGATGCTCTTGTGGAGCATAGGTGGCAAAAACTAAAAGGCAGGAGGTCTGAAGCTTTTGTATCATTGCAACACTTTTCCTGTTTCTGCACTGTTTTAGTCAATTTGGGGTTCTGTAGCAAAATACCATGGACTGGGTGGCTTAAACAACAAGAATTTATTTCTCACAGTTCTGGAGGCTGGTAAGTCCAGGGTCAAGGTGCAGGGCTGATTTGTTTTCCCAATGATGGCTTTCTTCCTGACTTGCAGATGGCTACCTTCTCCCTGTGTCCTCCCATGGCAGAAAGAGATAGAAGGGAAGCTCTCTGATGCTCATAAAAGCAATAATCTTATCATGAGACTCCCCTTCTATGACCTCACCTAAACCTAATTACCTCATAAATATCATGACATTGGAAGGTAATAACCTGAATTACCTCACAAATATGACAGTGGAAGTTAGGGCATCAACGTGTGAATTTTGGGGGGACACAATTCAGTCCATAGCACTCACTCACAGTCTTTTCTGATGCCAGGCTTTTGATATGGAATCTTCCGTTAAATTCTCTTCTACACCGAAAACTTGATCAGTCCTTACAAGATGGCGTTGAGTCTAGTAACAATAATTTCAAAATAAATGTCCAGCAAAAAAAACCCAACAAACAAATAAAAAACCTTATTAAATGAGCTCATAAGTTGGAGTTGCCCAGGTCCCTTCATTTGAAATTCAAAACTCACCTACCAGGTAGAGGGACTTCCTGGAATGCTAGGGAGTGAGTTGAGTCAGTGTGCATCCTGAGCAACTGTGCTCTAGATTACTTCTATTTCCTGGAGCAAAGTGTTTTCTTTTAGACAAGTAACAGAACATAACTGGGGATCAAATTTATTTTGGAAGTTTTATAAAAATTCAGCAAGCAAAACCTTTTAAAAATGCCATACATGCCATGAACTAAGATGAATTGATAGTGAGTACTCCAAAGCATTTTATCCAGAGAGTTCAGAACATTTTGAAACCTATCGTTAGGAAGAGATGCTCTTACTGGAATTTATTAGACAACTAGAATAAAATAAGAAATGTAGTAAATATCTCAATCAGGACTTCTGGGAACTTGAGTCTTCTGTAGATGGCTTTTAGGTTTTCCAATTTTGTTTGCCCTTTTAGGTAAAATATCAATAGTTCATGATGAAATTATTGAAAAAAAAAACTGAGTGACTAATTTTCAATCGTCTGCTTTCCATCCTAGAACCATATGAATTGTTAAGACTTTCAGTTGTCTTGGTTACTTCTGCTTAGAGACAGTAAATGTAGGTATTCCTTGGAAGATGTTCGGCAGAAGAAGGAAAACAGAGAGTGGCTTGAAAGAAAACTATGGTTAAGGGAAGGTTTAAGTTAAAACTAGTTTTAATCAGAAGATCCAGGTCTCATTTCTTCATTTATGCTTATTTACAAAGTTACTGTAATTAAATGAAGCTGATTGTCTACTACTTGGTAGGCATTATAGTATTCCCTCGAGATGCAAAGGCAACTTTTATTTATTTATATTTATGTTTATTTATAATTATCATTGTTGCACAAATGATTTGAAGTAAGAGGAATATAAACTACCTTCAGGCTGCTCTTTGATCCCTTTAAGGGATCTACCTTCCATCAGAAGGTAGACAGCTATAGAAAAATGACGATACAATGTGAGTAAGTGCTGTTACAAAGAGATGGGCAAACAGCTTTGGGAACATAGTGGATATAGTAACTCTATTAACAATCTGTTAACTTTGAGTTGCTTCTTTCATCGATTCCTTAAAATTTCTGTGATTCTATTACATGCCCCAAGAGGAGTTTTAAGTTCCTGGACTAAGCAAAAAATTTGGAGTAACACAGTATATAATCTGTCTAGGGAAAGCGTCCTGCTACATTTTCTAAATTCAGGGACAATTTTTAGTCTTTCTGAATCCCCACAGGGCAGAAGCACACATGATCTAGAATCAGTCTCCAAAGATTTTAAGCTTATGTATGAGCATTGACTATGCCCAGAATTCCTGGGTTAAGCAATGACTCTTCTCCTGAGATCCTGCTATTAACAGGGGAAGTATATTGATCTTTGAAACATTTCAGTTACAACAGTGATAGTTGTGTTTGTTTCCTTTTGGAAGAAAAGGAAAATGGGGGGAGGGGAGCTAAGGACTCAAGGAGTGCAAATACTCTTTTGTGGTATGTGTTCTGCCTGTACAGAACACATTCTGTATTCATTATATGTAGTTATCTGTAGTTGAGACCAGAATGTGATGCTAAGTAGAGACACAGGTAATTATCTGATTTCCTTTCTTACTTTGGCAAATGAATACATGTTTGGTTGAAGCTGATTGTGAGCCACTTAACATGAACAGGTGAAGTCAAATTTTGTAATGTTGGGCAATAATATTTTCTGTTGTACTAGTAGGTTTAAAAGTTATAATTATGTACATTTCACATTACAGTTTCTTCTACACCTTCTGTTAAATGTAAATTCATACTGAGTCTCAGCAAATTAGTTCTTTTGTTTTATTCCTACAAGAGGATAAACGATGAAAAGTTTTAAAATAGGAAACCCAGAGATTTTTCATATTCTCTTCTCCAGGGTGTGTTGTGGAGGGATTCACTGGCAAATCAACTTATTTATCACAGTAATACAGAGGTCAATATATTTCTGACTGCCTGTTCTAACTCCCAATAGAAAGTGTTAATCACAGTATTTTCTGAATGGAGTGATGACAGATGTTACCAAAATGTCCCTAAAAATTGTTATAAATTAGTTGGCACGTGCGTGCACATACACAACACACAAACACACAGATGTGAAAGATGGCAGAAATGCTTCTCTTGTTTGGGAGAGAGCTCAAGGTAGCTTGAAATTTAGTAATTATCCAAGTACTTGCTAAGTAGTAGGCAGCATTTTTCAAATTCCAGAAGGAATCACTGCAAGGGGGGGACTAGAGAACTAGCTAGCAGAGTGAGAATTGTATCATGGGGGAGGGGAAGAGAAGGGACAGCTTTTTATACCTTTCTTTTATAGGAAAAAAGAGCAGCCAGCAGAAACTAGATGAGGATCAACATGGGGTGAGGGTGGAGGGGCTAGCAACTGCTGAGACAGTCAATAGGCAGATTGTTCATCACGCATTGCCAGAAGATTAGCTGAGCAAATGCACAGACAATGCTGATTACTGACTTGAAATGCATCAGTTCTTACTAGGGAGAACAAAGACGGTCAGATCACTGCCCTACAGCCTAACGGCAATAATGGAACCCAGCTATGCTCAACATAATGTTTAGAGCTGAGAAATGTGGGCAACGTGTCTATTTGTTTGTATTCACTAAATTTCTCTCATCTCGGGAATGGCCTCCAGAGATATATATCTTATTTCTACCAGGTTCTCAAGAGACAGCAGTCTTATAATCACACCCCTGCATATTTCAGCCCCTTGTGAGTTGTGTATTTCTTTCCACTTAATCTGAGAGGGCAGATATCATTGAATTGTCACAACTTGGCCTCTTTTTTTACACTGACCTTGCAAACGCAGGTAATCATATCTGAAAAAAAATTAATGCCTCTCACATTATATTATTTACTTGTATAAAGAACTGCTGTCAACAGTTATAACTATATTTGAGTATTTTAAAGTTATGAAGTAAAGTGGAAAATAGTTCCTTTTTATCTTTTCTGTGAATACTTTTCAGACAAAGCCTGTGTATTATTTGTTTTATCTTGACCTCTTTTCTTATTATGAATTCAGAGACCTTTAGTGCTTTTATTCCATCACCCCCTTTTGGAGCTTTGTTTTGGGCACCTAGGAAATAGAATATGACCTTGGGTTGGCATTAATTCTGAGATACTAGAAATTTTCATAAGAAACTCGTTATGTGATATTACTGTACCCATCAAACGCAGCCTCTCCATTTAGTTGATATTATAATTAAACTTAATAATAGCATCCCCCCTTTACATTTTCTTTACATATGTAAAAATAATCTTAGTGTTATTTATAGATTTGTGTTACTCTTTATTAGAAGCCTTTTTTCTTTGGATAAAAGAGCTTTACTTTAGTCATAATGCTCTTAACAGGATTCATCTAGAAGAAAAGCACCATAAGGCTGATGTGTCTTTCTCAATCCTCATTGACATTTTATACCTTATTGGCTAGCAGTTTCTCTTTCTCTTTTGTTCTATCTTTTTATTTTTTTAAATGCCTAACGCTTTCTTACTTCTTACTTGCTTTATTTTTGTACTTACGAACACCTGATTAATTCAGGAGATTCTTCTCTAAATTAGAAAAACTTTCAAAAACCGGATTATTTTCTGGGAATACAATTTTCTTTTTTTCCCCCTGTTCTTTTCTCTTTTTTGCAGTTAACCATGTCATTGTTAACATATAAACAGTTTGGAAAGAATTATTTGCACCACATTTAAGAGAGAGCAGATCATTAACCATAATATATAAAGAACTCTCACAAATGAATATTTTAGAAAAACATACAAAAATCCAATGACAAAAGGAGGCAAAGGCTATAAATAAATAATTCAGAGATGAAGTGCAATAGGTAACAAACATATAAAAAAAGTCATTCTTACTGATAAACTGTATTAAATGGAGATTGAAAATAAAATCCTCATCATACTGACAAAAATTATAAAAGATGGATAATATCCAGTGTTGGCAAAAACATGGAGAACAGAGTAATGGTATAATTTTGTTAGTGCTTTATTTTTAATCAACTTGACAATATCTATTAAAATGTAAAATCGTATACTTTTTCATCTGTGAATGCCTTTTCCAAAAATTTATTCTATGGAAAACTCAGATATGAGCATCAATAACTTCTCAGTATCTTTTTTCCTCTTTCAAGATTATTTATAAAGAAAAATTAACCAATGAAAGTGATGTTACATTTACAACATGGAATACTATATAGCAGTTAATGAGAATGATGTCCTAACGTAGAAATGTTCTATATCATGTATTGAATTCAGAATGAAAAATATGCTTTGAATGATCTCAGGCTGGGTGCAGTGATGTAATCCCAGCACTTTGGGAGGCCGAGGCAGGCAGATCACCTGAGGTCGGGAGTTCAAGACCAGCCTGACCAACTTGGAGAAACCCTGTCTCTACTAAAAATACAAAATGAGCTGGGTGTGGTGGCACATGCCTGTAATCCCAGCTACTTGGTAGGCTGAGACAGGAGAATCACTTAAACCTGGGAAGTGGAGGTTGCGGTGAGCCGAGATGGTGCCATTGCACTCCAGCCTGGGCAACAAGAGCAAAACTCCATCTCAAGAAAACAAAAAAATCTCATAGATGTAAAAGAAAAGGAAAAAACAAACAAGCAAACAAACAAAAAAGACCTCTATACCTGTGTGTAAAAGTAAAACAAATATCTGGGAATGTAACACCAAACTGCCACACAGTTAACTCTGAGGAGAGACTGGATTGCAGCATAATAAAATGAAGGAATTACTAGCTTGTTCTAGATTTTTACAGTTACGTTTTATTTTGGTAACACAAATCAATGAAAAGAATGTACTTTCAAGTGCACAGCTTAATTCAAATTAAGCTAAAGGGAATGTTTGCTAATAGTGGTCTGCAGGAAGCAAGCTTTAATGAATGAATGAGAACATTGTGTTTCTTGTGACTAGATCATCATATAAAGGTAGTTCTGCTATAATGCTTGTCAATAAGATTGATATATTAGTAATTAAGTGCAGCATAACACAGTGTTGTGTTATGTATGATTTCATCCATGTGTAGTTCCTCATCTATGACTTCATCCATGAGAAATACTAGGTAAGTATAAACAACTGGACCCAGCTCAGTTGAGTCACAAGAAAAACCCAACATTTACACACACATCTCAATCATCTACCATCTGTATCAGTTTACCACATGGATTATGAGTTGTATCCATCCACATCTATTGTTATAGCTTTCATCTGATTCTAGACAACCTTCCTTTACTACTTCACAATAACTCAAAACTAAAACTCCTGACATTCATTTTCACAAGCAAATGTCAAGTTTTTTTCAAAATCAAGTGCTATATTTATTGAGGTATGTACGTATTAGTTAATTGTTTAATACATGTAAAGTGATGCTACTGTTTTTATTAGGTTCCTATATTATGTTTAATTTGTCATTGACAAACTCTTTGAGTATTGTATCCTAACACCATTTTTCCCAGAACCTCTGGCTTTTATTACACAATTTCACATAGGATGGCACTTTTAAGGAATACATATGCATTATCGTAGAACTGATTGTACTCAGTACGTAACAGACCAGTAAACTTTGGAGCTTTTCACTCTGCTGTGATGGGAGTCAATGAATGGCATTTATTGAAGAGAAGTATCAGTAGGTCTCTCATGTTTCTGCCCATCTTATGAGAAAAGTGGCTTTCTTCCAGAATATATTTTCAAGGATATTTGTACAGCAAATAGCTTTGGAAATTAGAGACAGTATCTCCTGTTGGAATAAAGGGCAGATTTGTTTACAGCCTTGCATGAGGAAGTATTTCTCCCCCAGAACAATGAGCAAGTATGCTTACTGTCCAGTATAAAACATTCAGTTCTCCAAGTTCAGGATTTTTCTGATGGTGTGTTCAGGTGTCACTTGATGCTCTTTGTATCACCCCATGGGAACTAAGGCTTGGAGAATGAGTAAAAAAATGACATTTCTGGGTCCAGGTGTAGTGGCTCATGCCTGTAATCCCAGCATTTTGGGAGGCCAAGGCGGGTGGATCATGAGGTCAGGAGATGGAGACCATCCTGGCTAACACGGTGAAACCCCATCTCTACTAAAAATACAAAAAAAATTAGCCAGGCATGGTGGCAGGCACCTGTAGTCCCAGCTACTCAGGAGGCTGAGGCAGGAGAATGGGGTGAACCTGGGAGGTGGAGCTTGCAATGAGCTGAGATTGTGCCACTGCACTCCAGGCTGGGTGACAGAGCAAGACCCCATCTCAAAAGAAAAAAAAAAAAAGGACATTTCTCTGGCTACTACTGTTGCTATGAGTAATAAACTTTCTGTTGTTTTTCATTCATGAGTCTTATGTCTCTTGCCAGCATTAATGAAACTGTGGCAGACCAATAGGTTGACTTGCAAATAAAGTAGAATCTCAGACCCTTCACATTTCTTGAACAACATTCTGCATGGTATCATGGTATTACATAGGTGTCTTCATAAAATTATTGGTCAATATAGTTCAGAACCCTCATGCAAAGATAACAATCATTAAATACCCTCTTGTTTTTCATGTTTAAGGATAATGCATTCAATAAAATATAACAAAAGGGTGCATTAGAGTACTTGAACAGAGCAGTGGTATGGAGAATATTTCTAGTTTTCATTTTACTTCATTGAATGAACAACTCTATGCTCACGTTACCTAAAATGAGAGTTAATTAGGTTAAATGTTTTGCTATATGTAATGGGCTATCTTTGAAATTCTTGGAAATAACTTATTCACTGAAATGTAAATAATTCTGCTACAGTTTCATTGATTTGATCAAATGATATAAAGTTTCTGTCCTATACAAAGCTCTGTGAGGGATACAAAAATGACTAAGAACTTTCTGTGCTTTCAAAGTGTGCATGCTAATATGGGAGATGAAATAAAAGGAAACATAAACATTATGCAAGGCAGGAAATGTTAACTACCACATCGCATCATAGCAACCAATAAAGGATTACCGATGTTCTGAAGAGAGAAAGATGGAGTAAGACTTCAGGAGAAGGACTTTTAAGGAGAGCATTTGAAGAGTGGGAAAGTATGTGGAGGCAGGAAAGTTAATGAGCTAGTGGAAGAAAGGCCTGGAAAGAGGAATTGGGACCAAATTCCCAGACACAAAGGATCAAGAATGTTTAAGAATACTTATTTCATTTATCCTAAGATAGACGTTTTTAAAATTGGAGCATCTCTGTAATGCAATTAATAACCTACAGTATTTTACAATCTCTGACATTTTTCAATTTCTCTAAGTCAGGTGGCAGTCATTCCGGAGTGGTACAAAAAAATTTTTTTGACAATTTCTGATAAGATCAAGGAAAGGCCAGAAGGAATCCACTTTAGATTAATGTGACTATATTAATATCATTGAAGGGTAGAAATATAAAACCTTGAGTGACATTTAGAATTTTTGGGACTATCTCCTGGCTAACATACCTAAATAAAAACAAACATAATATTTGCCAAGTATTAAATGACTACTGTTTGCAAGCCTTGTCTTAAATTTAAGCCATTGCCATATTTATTTCTCACGAAATTCTTGAGGCAGCGATCAGCTCAGTCTTCAGGCTAAGGAAAGAGGTCAAGAAAAGTTTTAAGCAGTGCAAGGTTAGAGACTTAGTAAGTAAAACTTGAATCTAGATAGTTTTAGGATTTAATTCCAGTTCTTTCTTACTCTCAGAACTATTCTGTTAATTATGCAATTTCTTTTATAGCACATCTTTGCTCTAAAAGCTTCTCCCACTTTAATTAATATTAGTGATGCAGGATTTTTCTTGACCCCTTCATTGGACTTGCAACAGGGCTGTCCTGTGTACTTGGCCTGCTGCTCTCAACTCCTTGAGGAGGGAGCATGTGAGCAAGCAAGTATGGGATCCAGCTGGCTGCTTTGGGTGCTGGCAGGAGCAGGCTCTGAGCGGGCCCAGCGGCAGCAACCCGATGGGGGTGACTGCGACCCCTGAAGCTCCAGAGGGCATGTTACAATGCTCTCTTAGTTCCACCGTCCATGAACAGTGGTATGTTATCAGTTCAGTGGGCCCTTTGCCTCATTGCATGGGGTAGATGCCTTCCACCAGCAAGGGCAAAGGGCCAGTATGACAGCCTTTTTTTGGGTACCCTCACTCCGTAGGTCCCAAGCTCTTGTCCACCATCCAAGAAGAATGAGGTCTCCTGGACACTTGAAAGATGGTGAAGGCAGAGAATTTTATTAACTGATGGAAATGGTTCTCACTGGGGAGGGGAATGGTGAGGGGACCGGATGGGCAGGTAATCTTCCCCAAAGTCTGGCCGTCTCTGGCCAGCTCTTCCTTGAATTCATTGTTTCTCCAAAGTTAATCCGTCTCTCCTCTGAAGTCCAGCCATCCTTCTAAAGTCAAGTTACCTCTCTCCAGTCAGGCTGCTTCTCTCTCTCTACCAACTGAGCCTGGGGTCTTTATAGGCACAGGATGGGGGTGGGGGTGGGGCAGGCTGTAGGTAGTTTTGGAAAAGGCAACATTTGATTGATAAAAAGACATTATTCAGAAAGAATCAGTTGGGAGAGAGCAGGCAAACAGGGATAGAAGTTGTCACTTAGGGCCATTGGTTTCAGGCTTTTTAGCTCAAAGGTGGAGTTTTGCCAGGGACCAGCCCCTGTCTGCCTAGCATTTATCTGCCTCCTGCCTCTATCATTAGTAATTTATTTTAAAATCTACAAGTAATTTTACAACTACTTATATTTTCTGCATTCTTTTCAATTAATACATGAGAGATGAGACCCAGAGAGGTTGAGTGATTTGTACAAAGTCACACAGCAAGGCAATACAGCGTACAAGGTTCCTATATAGCTTGAATATCCAATGCTAAGTAATCTGAGAAACACTATCACTCATGTTGTATGACAAGCTTGGTCATTTATTGGCAGATTTAATTGTTGAATTTTCACTGGTGTTCTAAGAAAGTTCTGCTTGTAGATTTTACAAACCCAAAACACTCCATCCCTCACATTTCTTTTTCACTCCCTCTAGTGTTTAAAATACATTGTGCATTTGCTTTTCCATCATTACTTTTTGTCCTACATCAATGAACCCTTGGATTTGATTGTCCCAGACTGACCTTACTTGAAAGCTTTGTTTTTAATTTACAGCCTTTATAGCTTGAATGTGAGCTTTGCTAAAAAATTGATTAACTTGAATGTGAAATGAGATGACTTATATTGGCATATTGGAGGAAAATAACTTATTAAAAGCCAATGGGATAAACCCAAATTGCATTGAGTCAAGATGTTGAGTTAAAATGTTTTCACATGGGCTGGGCGTGGTGGCTCACACCTATAATCCCAGCACTTTGGGAGGCCGAGGCCGGCAGATCATGAGGTCAGGAGATGGAGACCATCCTGGCTAACATGGTGACACCCCGTCTGTACTAAAAATACAAAAAAATTAGCCAGGCGTGGTGGCGAGTGCCTGTAGTCCCAGCCACTCAGGAGGCTGAGGCAGGAGAATGGCGTGAACCCAGGAGGCAGGGCTTGTGGTGAGCCAAGATCGCGCCACTGCACTCCAGCCTGGGCGACAGAGTGAGACTCCATCTCAAAAAATAAAAAAAGAAAAATGTTTTCCATGGATGAAATAGCCAACATGGGACAGTGTGTTTGAGAGTTTCAAGTTGGAAACACTTAGAATTTTATTTGTTAAAATATTCTTTTGTGGCTGGGCGTTGTGGCTCACGCTTGTAATCCCAGCACTTTGGGAGGCCGAGGCGGGTGGATCACGAGGTCAGGAGATCGAGACCACGGTGAAACCCCGTCTCTACTAAAAATACAAAAAATTATCTGGGCGTGGTGGCGGGTGCCTGTAGTCCCAGCTACTCAGAGAGGCTGAGGCAGGAGAATGGCGTGAACCCGGGAGGCGGAGCTTGCAGTGAGCCGAGATTGCGCCACTGCACTCCAGCCCTGGGCCACAGAGCGAGACTCCGTCTCAAAAAAAAAAAAAAAAAATTCTTTTGTCATTAGGGCTCTTTAATGCAAATATTGCTTTCTTAGCTAAGTTTTTGTTTAATTTTGTATTAAAATAATAAAATGTTGAAATTTGTGGGCTTCATATGAAAAAATCAGAAGGGATACATGCTTCTGGCTCCATTCTCTGAGTTTGACTTAATTTGCTGTGTTGAATTACGAATTGGATGGCTTTGAGTGGTTGTCAACATTTAATAGTTCACCCCGGACTTAAACCATGTGTTATTTTCTTAATCTCCAAATTATATGCTAGTTTAGGATATTCATTTGAGACTTATTTAACATGAATAAACTAGGCCTATTTTATATCTTGGAGGAATTAAATTTTGGATTAGTTGAGTAATAATTAACATTATTAGAACTAGTCATGATGGAACCCAACATATGTGAGGGAATGTATACAGTACAATAGCATGTGCATGAAATATCCAGCTGATTCATAATAATAATTCTAAAAATTCTCAGTAAAAATTGATAAACCAGTGAGGCTTTTTGACATTGAAATTCCACTAACAGTGCTTTAATATCTAAGTAGATAAGCCAAGCATGCCCTTTCTTACAGGAACTAAAAATATTGAGACATATTTTAGTAAAGTCAGATTCTTTGTGAGGAGTTGGGTTGATCCCATATGTGTTAGCTGCATATATTTTAGATTTAATAGAGAAAGTTTATCATATTCAGTATCACTCTCAGTTTTGGCACCTGATAAAAATAAAAAATAAAGTTTTAAAATATATACACATTTAAGTATACATAAATGGGATGTAATATATGAGATGTTATATGATAATATTATTTCAAATCAATCTTCCCTTCAATTTTCTTTTACACTTTTGGGAACCTAATTTTAGATCCCCTCTGGAACACTGGCATGTCAAGGATGACTGACAGTGGTTCAGTTTGCATGGGAAGCCAATAGGTCCTTACACAGATTTCCTGGCTGATCGGATGAAGGTGGTTCTTAAAAAAAAAAAAAAAATAATAATAATAAATGTTTCTTCAACCTCTAAATATTTCCCTGTAGGGGCAGGGAAGTTAACATGGGATTGTAGTTTTCTGACTTGGCCCTGTCAACTTCCAACTCCCCACATAACCACTAAATAAACTCATCCAGTAAGCGAAGCTCCATTTATTAGACTTACAGCAGTATAGGGAAATCACCAATGTCAAAGTTAAATATCAAATTAAAGTTCAGAAATAGAAAGTGGCAGGTAAAAGTCCAGAACCTTAAAACAGCTAAAAGGAAAGAAAATTGCTGAGAAAATTAAAAATAAGACATGCAGATTAGAGTGTGACCAGCCATGGGTCTTGTTGGTGGGTCTGGCATAGAAGCTATTTACAGTAATCTTTATCCAAAATTTTTGAGTGGAAGCTTTCTTTTCCCAAATGTCATACGCTTTTGGAAGATGCCTAACGATGTTTCATCATGAATGATGATGGTTGCCTTTTTAATTGAGAAAGATGGCTGTAAGAACCCACACCTTAGGCTTTTACTTTTGTGTTAGTTGTTCACAGTACCTGATATGCCTTTGTCAGATAAATACATTTTCTTCTCATGAATATTTTTCACTGACAATATGCTGTTAAATTTGTCATTTAAAATTATGTATAAGCCTTTGAATTAATGTTAATATATTTTTGTGTATGTAATATATAGGTATTTATATATTTTTAGGTATTGCTAAGACATATATCTATGCAAAGAGAAGATAAAGTTGAAGCGTTTAATCTTATCTTTTAAATGTAGTTAACTTAATCGCTTATACATTATCAGTATGTATTATTTTTACATTACCATTTTAATAAACTGAAAAAAATTCCCTTAATGAACTTTCAAACCGTATTTATTATCTTGCATACATGTTCCTCTTTCTCTGTAATCATTTATATTAACTGTAACCTGTAACTAAAGGAGCTCACTTTTGGTTTTGTGGATAATTGAAAAAACTAGAAGGTAGTACATAAAAAATTATCTAACTATTTTTTCATGAGCACTTATTTTATACAGTATTAACACATTTTAAGATGACAAGATAAGCGTATGTAAAATATAATATAAAGGGATTTGCATATCTTGTTTAATATAAACCAATTCCATATATAAAAGTAAGAAAAAAGAGTTATTTAAAGAAAGTTTAATGACCAATGTTTTTACCATTGATCTTCTTTTCAAAAACATTCAAATTCGTTAACCTTTATTTGATGATTATCTATTACATTTTTTTTAATGTGTGAATTTTAAAAAAAAAGCTTTTATTTTAGGTTCAGAGGTACATGTGTAGGTTTGCTATATAGGTAAACTCATGTCATGGGAGTTTGTTGTACAGATTATCTCATCATCCAGGTATTAAACTAGTACCAAATGGTTACTTTTTCCGATCCTCTCTCTCCTCCCACCCTCCACCCTCAAGTGGGCCCCAATGTCTGTTGTTCCCCTTTGTGTCCATGATTTCTCATCATCAACTCCCACTTTAAATCAGTACATGCAGTATTTAAGTTTCTGTTCCTGTGTTAGTTTGTTAAGGATAATGGCCTCCAGCTCCATCTGTGTTCCAGTAGAAGACATGATTGTGTTCTTTTTATGGCTGAGTAGTATTCCATGGTGTATATATACCACATTTTCTTTATCTAATCTGTCATTGATGGACTTTTAAGTTGACATCCATGTCTTTGCTATTGTGAATAGTGCTGCAATGAGCATTTATGTGCGTGCATGTGTCTTTATGGTAGAATGATTTATATTCCTCTGGGTACATACCCAGTAATGGGATTACTAGGTTGAATTAGTTCTGTTTTTAGCTCTTTAAGGAATGCTCACACTGCTATCCACAATAGTTGAACTAATTTACACTGCCACCGACAGTGTGTAAGTGTACCCTTTTCTCTGCAACCTCACCAGCGTCTGTTATTTTTAAAATTTTTAATAGCCATTCTGACTGGTGTGAGATGGTATCTGATTATGGTTTTGATTTGCATTTCCCTAATGATCAGTGATATTGAGCTTTTGTTCATATGCTTGTTGGACGCATGCAGGTTTTCTTTCAAAAAGTATTCATGTCCTGTGCCTACTTTTTAATGGGGTGTTTTTTCTTGTAAATTTGTTTAAGTTCCTTGTAGATGCCAGAAATTAGACCTTTGTCAGATGCATAGTTTGCAAAAATGTTCTCTCATTTTGTAGGTTGTCTGTGTACTTTATTGATAGTTTATTTTGCTGTGTAGAAGCTCGTTAGTTTAATTAGGTCCTATTTGTCAATTTTTGCTCTTGTTTATGTTGCTTTTCAAGACAAATTTCGAAATCTTCAACAGCAATCATGATGGCATCTTCATCATGAAATCTTTGCTTGCTCCTATGTCCAGAATGATATTGCCTAAGGTTTTTATCATTGTGGGTTTTACATTTAAGTCTTTAATCCATCTTGAGTTGATTTTTGTACATGGTGTAAGGAAGGGGTCCAGCTTCAATCTTCTGCATATGGCTAGCCAGTTATCCCGGTACCGTTTATTGACTAGGGAGTCTTTTCCCGTTGCTTGTTTTTATCTGCTTTGTCAAAGATCAAATGATTATAAGTATGCAGCCTTATTTCTGAGCTCTCTATTCTGTTTCCTTGGTCTATGTATCTGTTTTTGTACTAGTACCACACTGTTTTGGTTATTGTCACCCTGAAGTCAGGTTAACGTGATGGCTCCAGGTTTGTTCTTTTTGCTTAGTATTGCCTTGGCTATTTGGGCTCTTTTTTTTTGTTTCATATGAATTTTATTTTATTTTATTTATTTATTTTTTATTTTTTATTTATTTATTTATTTTTTATTTTTTGAGACAGAGTCTCGTTCTATCACCCAGGCTGGAGTGCAGTGGCGCGATCTCGGCTCACTGCAAGCTCCGCCTCCCAGGTTCACGCCATTCTCCTGCCTCAGCCTCTCCGAGTAGCTGGGACTACAGGCGCCCGCCACCACGCCCGGCTAATTTTTTTTTTGGGTTTCACCGTGGTTTGATCTCCTGACCTCGTGATCCGCCCGCTCGGCCTCCCAAAGTGTGGTTACAAGGTTCATATGAATTTTAAAATAGCTTTTGCTACTTCTGTGAAGAATGTCATTGGTAGCTTGATAGGAATAACACTGAATCTATAAATTACTTTGGGCAGTGACCATTTAATTACATTGATTCTTTCTATCCATGAGCAAGCAATGTTTTTCCATTTGTTTGTGTCATCTCTGATTTCTTTGAGCAGCTTTTTTTTCCTGTTTAGAACATGTCTCTCTATCCAAAAACAATTTATTAGTTAATTCAGTTTAATATAAGGCTAAATTCTTAAAGTTGAGTACAGATTTGGAAATTATGAGTTAAACTGATATGCTAAATTTTATGGCATATTAATAGCATTATGAGAATACACAATATTAACAAGATACCTATTATTTGGTGTTATTTAGTCACTTTTCAATATATGTTTGTAACCTAAATTATTGAGAGAAATAATAATAATTTAATAGACTCATAGAATTAATGAAGGAAAAATTTAAAGTTTAAAATATGAGAAACTAAACCCATATCATGTCTTAACGGACATTGAATGGTACAATGAAACCATTGTACTCACATTATTTTTTATACTAACAATACTAGGGAGATGACTGAAATTGTTGTTAAGCTTAATCACTCTAATTTGTGTAAATAATAATCTATACTGCATGAACATTAAAAATATAAATTTACCTTTGTATTTGTATATCAGAAAAATATATTAAGATTTATATATTCATGTCAAAAGGTTTATATGCCTAGCTTTAATTTTTACCATTATCCAAACTCATAAGTAAATTTTTTCTTCTGATTTACGGTTTTGGCAAGGAAAAAACGTATGACATTAGAACAATTTGTTTTTGTTTTGGAAAATTCTTTATTGTTTACCTGGGCTACATATTCCTAGAGTATGTATGTAGTGACAAAAAGATTATTTTGTATTAATTTCTAAAATTACCCAGGAGACAAAACAAAACAGTAGAAGAGGAAGGGAGAAAAAAGTGAGAGGCGGCAGGTTTCAGACAGATATTAAATTATTAATGCAGATGGCAAATTGTCTTATCCTCTGCAAAGAGAGGAGATAGCTTAGATTCATGAAAACTCATTTTGGCATGCATACACGTGTGTGCACCCATTCACATATACACACACAACAGAGAGAGAAAGGGATTGAAAATCATTATAGTGGATTTGAACAGAGAGGAGGTGCATAGGCCAAGTAAGTCCATCCCAAGTAGTGAAGAATTTCACTTGGCTTTTTACAATTTCATCAAGTTGTATGCTTTTTAATTGTTCATCTACCTTTGACACATGGTCATGAAAGAGGAAGAGTTTATTCTGTCAAAGAAAGAGACCTCACTTTGAGACAGAGGAGTCAGTTAGACAATCTTTCTGTAAGGGTTTCTTTTTATTTTAATGCCTCTTTCAAATAAACATTATTGTTTATGGTAAAAGTTTCCCAAAGTAACCACTGAAATTTTAGATCTTCCTTGGTGTAATTATTTTAGAGAGATATGCACATGAGTTAACGCAAGAAAAAAGATCCCGTGTAGATGGTAAAAGTCAAAAAAGATAGTTCTACTTTGTGTCTCTAGAACCTGGTCAAAGATGAGTTGATAACAGCTGGGGGCGTAATATGGTTTGGCTGTGTGTCCTCACCCAAATCTCATCTTGTAGCTCCAATAATTCCCACGTGCTGTGGGAGGGACATGGTGGGAGATGATTGAATCATAGGGGTGGGTCTTTTTTATTTTGGAAAATTCTTTATTGTTTACCTGGGCTACATATTCCTAGAGTATGTACGTAGTGAGAAAAAGATTATCTTTTGATCAATTAATGATTGATATTGAATGGGTCTCATGAGACAGACCTGATGGTTTTAAAAACGGGAGTCCTGGCCAGGTGCAGTGGCTCACGCCTGTAATCCCAGCACTTTGGGAAGCCGAGGTGGGTGGATCACGAGGTCAGGAGATTGAGACCATCCTGGCTAACGTGGTGAAACCCCGTCTCTACTAAAAATACAAAAAATTAGCTGGGCATGGTGGCGGGTGCCTGTAGTCCTAGCTACTCGGAGAGGCTGAGGCAGGAGAATGGTGTGGACCCAGGAGGCGGAGCTTGCAGTGAGCCGAGATAGCGCCACTGCACTCCAGCCTGGGCGACAGAGTGAGACTCTGTCTCAAAAAAAAACAGAAACAAAAACAAAAACAGAAGTCCCCCTGCACAAGCTCACTTTGCCTGCTTCCATCCCATAAGATGTGACTTGCTTCTCCTTGCCTTCCATCATGACTGTGAGGCCTCCCCAGCCATGTGGAACTGTAAGTTAGATAAACCTCTTTCTTTTGTAAATTCCCCAGTCTCTGGTATGTCTTTATCAGCAGCATGAAAACAGACTAATACAGGGCCCAAAGAACCCTCCAACTCAGGCCAGATGAAACTAAATAAAGCAATTCTAGGGACACAAAAACAAGCCACAGGAAAGTCCTTAAATGTTTACTTTAAATCAATTTTATTAAGGTATACATAAACTATTAATATATCCACTCAGAGCATAGGTATAAGGTTTTAGAAAACTGACCCAATGCAGATTATGTCCAAATAATGCCACTGTGATATGATCTTTTAAATTCTTCAGTACTTGGGATGGACGCACTCAGCCTATGCTCCTCCTCTCTCTATAGGCTTCCTCTTAAAGACTTGTAACAGAAAGACAGAGATGATCCAAAATGTTGTGACATGGATAGGCTTTGTGTCCCCAACCAAATCTCATCTTGAATTGTAATCCCTCTGTGTAGAGAGAGGGAAGTCATTGGATTATGGGGGAAGTTTCTTCCATGCTGTTTTCATGATAGTGAGTTCCCATGAGATCTGATGGTTTTATAAATGCCTGGCATTTCCCCTGCTTGTACTCTTTCTCCTGCCACCCGTGAAGAGGGGCCTGCTTCCCTTTCTGCCATGATTGTAAGTTTCCTGAGGCCTTTCCAGCCATGCAGAACTGTGAGTCAATTAAACCTCTTTCCTTTATAAATTACCCAGTCTCAGGGAAGCTCTTTATAGCAGTGTGAGAACACACTAAGACATGTTGTTAGAAAAATAGGCAATTTTCTACTTAATAATTCCTAAAAGTCTTCTTTATATAATATGTGATACCTAAATCTTTATCTAATATTTAAAATACTTCTTTAAAACGTTAATAATTCCTAAAATGTTTCTTTCTTTAAAAAAATGCCTAAAATGCTTCTTTGCCCCTCCCTGGGAAAATAATGTTTGTGAATTGACAAAACAAAATTAGAGCTCAGACCCAATTCAAGTCATACCTCAATCTTGAGGTCAGAGACACTCCCTCGATCCCAATTTAGAGGATCAAGAAATCTCAGGGGAATGTATTTCTCCAGATCTTCATGTACCCAGTAAAGGAGGGATCTTGATTGGGTCTTGGTAGGATCTTTTGGTTTGTCAACTGTTGACTCCTTAAAAGTTCATTGGAAATACCTGTTTATGAAAAAGAAAGAATACCACCATGACAAATCTTAGTAGTGTCTCAGAAGGTGAACTTCAAGGTAAGATATCAAATAGGCTTTTAGGGCGTGGGCTGGGACTTTTTAAGTCAGATCTTGCAAGATAGAGTACTGGTTGGGATTGAAGAGAATTTATTAGAGAATGGATTTAGACAAATGGGCTCAGAGAAGCCAGAGTCTTGAAACTATTCATTATAAACAAGCTATTAGTCTTGATAAGTAACCTGTTTAGTTGGTTCAGTCTTATCTGTAAGAAACAAGTAGTTTCTGGAACAAGTGTCTGAGTTAAATTTGCTTTGCTCTCAGTATTGTTTCAGATAGGTACAGAAAATTATATTGCTTTCAGTTTTCATTCCCCTTTCCTCTCCATCCCCCCACGGAACTTGTTTCAGGTTTTCAGAGTCCGACTGCTAGATTAGTATAATAAAAGTGTTGTGAAACTAGGGCTGTTGCAAGGACTTAGACCTCAAAGCCACTCTACTTGAGCGGCCAATAATAGGCCTTGTCCTACTGATTTCCAATTAAATTAGCCTTTAAAAACGTGTTTATTGATTGACATACATACATAATTATAATGGACTATTTTCCATAAGTGATGATTTTAATGGACATTTGTGTTTTATGAACATATTAGCTACCTGACCAAATAGCAAGTCATCTTGAATTAATGCTGTAGGTTTCTTCCAACTACTAAGTATGCAGGCTGGGATCCATTACTGTAGGCTGTCAGGGGAGAAAAGATGAATTGAGTTGATGGTGATGACATAATGAATGTGGCTTCAATGACAAAGTGGCAAATGTTAAACTCACTCACTGTATCATGAACCCACATCATTAGAAACAATAGCAAGGGCCGGGCGCGGTGGCTCACGCTTGTAATCCCAGCACTTTGGGAGGCCGAGGTGGGCGGATCACGAGGTCAGGAGATCGAGACCACGGTGAAACCCTGTCTCTACTAAAAAAATACAAAAAATTAGCCGGGCGTGGTGGCAGGCGCCTGTAGTCCCAGCTACTCAGAGAGGCTGAGGCAGAATGGCGTAAACCCGGGAGGCGGAGCTTGCAGTGAGCCGAGACTGCGCCACTGCACTCCAGCCTGGGCGACAGAGCGAGACTCCGTCTCAAAAAAAAAAAAAAAAAAAAGAAACAATAGCAAGGCAGAAGGTAAATCAAGAAAGGAGACAAATCACTCACAATGCATGAGAATATCTGGAATCTCCTCAATGCAGCATCTAGAACTTCACCATGGTTGAGGCACTAAGGAAGTAAGTTTCTAAAAATAGTGGCTTTAAAGAAAAAAGAAATAATGACCACCAGTTGAAACTAGGACACCCTAGGGTCGTATCCAAAGAAGTGGAAAACGTAGGGTATGTTAGTAAACAGGGAATTTCAGCCATTACATTTGTTTTATCTAGAGCTAGAGACTACTATTATTGTCACCTATAGTTCTTTGAGCTCACTGGTGCCAGGTAGGTGGAAACCAGAGAGACAGAGGTCACATTCACAGAAAAAAATTGGACTGTTGTAAGTCTTAAGGCATGTCAAGCACATTATGATCACAATGCATTAAGAATAGGCTTATCTGACCCATGAACGAGCACTATGGCAAAATCTGAGAGCTGATTTAAGCAACACTTGAGCTGTGAGAGTAAACCAAAATGTATAAAGAAAGTATAATTTCCATGAAGTCATTAAAAACGACTTTATTTGAATTTTAATTTTGGAATTGAATCTTAAAAAAATTACATCTCAATTTATAAAATCACAAAGGTAATGGCACTATAAACTTCGACTTGCTTTTCACGTGTTTCAGTACTTTCTAATAGAAATCACCAGCCCTAGAAATTTCAGGAACTGTGAAGGCTGCTAGGGAGCAGGTAGTTTTATCAGTTTCAGTAAAGTTGCACTTGTGCAAATGTTAATGGGTAAACAGTTTGGGCCAACTTTACTTGGATAAAAGATACAATGTGCCCTCCAGGTGATTCCTTTCTCTGGGACTTGGAGAGCATCTGCTAATGATACCAAATCTTGAATATCTCTCTTCTAAGGCACAAAATCTGTAATGACCCTCTATTGAAATGTTTTTGGACTTTATTTCTTATGAAGGAAATTAGTGGCAGTTCCTCACAGCTTTTGGGGGGAGAATAACATTTCAGTATCATTCTTGAACCTGTTAGTTTATTCCCTGGGGCCTCAGTGAATTCTGGGAAAAACACTAGCCTGCAGTCATCCAGCCTGGGGCTGTAAAATTGTCAGATCTCATAAGCTCGACACAGTGCTTGGGTCTGGCCAGGACTTGGATAGGAGAACTCAAAAGAAAGAAAAAAAAACTTTGTGGAACACACATCTGTTGTGCACCAGATGGCAGTTGTTATTTCATCTTCTGTGGAACTTTTTCCTATAATTCTTGTTACATTTCTTCTACTGCAGTACTTACAGGTTTTAAGAAGAAAAAAGCAAAATATTTTGGGAAAAATGAGGTGACTGTAACATTAAAACCAAGGCTTTAATTGTTCCCAAACTCAGGATTTGCAGAGTTAAGTTTCCCACAGCAATCCTCCAACTGTGCAGCGTGTATTACAATAGGAGCCCTCATTACATAATCACCAAACCCTGGGTAATGTTACATAGTGTTCAGCAGATAAAGGGCACAAAATAATGGAAAAGAACTGCACTTTTTCTCTAATCGTAGATGTACAGAGCATATTATGTTACTGCATAAATATTACATGATCATGTAACAAAATATACTAATGAAATACACAGATGCAAAGCAAGGGTGCAAGGGTTGAGGGTGCATTGGGAACACTTAAATTGATTTTCTTATTCTTTGCTAATTCAAATTCGAACTTAATTTAGCATTTGTGTTGTTTTATGAGAATATAACATGTCATGGGAGACCTGATAGTTTCTAACAGGTTTATCAAATGGTACTTAGAGTCATCTTCTGCAACAATAATACAGACGTACAACACTATTGCTGTCTTTCATGTCTCAAACTTCTGTTCCTGACTATGTCTTAAGCATTAGGTTTGGACCTAGAAGCTAATTTTTGCACAATGGCTTCTACTGCTTTGCAAGTACAACACATTTTATGTTAAAGACTCAGATGTTGCCTGTTGGGTTTTGTGGGTTTCTGCCTATATTAGTCCATTCACATGCCGCTAATAAAGACATACCTGAGACTGGGTAATTTATAAAGGAAAGAGGTTTAATTGACTCACAGTTCAGCATGGCTGGGGAGGCCTCAGGAAACTTATACTCATGGTGGAAGGGGAAGCAAACACATCTTTCTTCACATGGTGGCAGCAAGAAGTGCTGAGCAAAAGGGGGAAAAGTTTCTTATAAAACCATCAGATCTTGTAAGAACACTCATTATCATGAGAACAGCATGGAAGAAACTGCCCCCATGATTCAATTACCCCCCAACAGGTCCCTCCCATGACACAGTGGTGATTATGGGAGCTACAATACAAGATGATATTTGGATGGGGACACAGCCCAACCATATCACTGCCTATGTTTGTCTTGTCAGTTGCTTAATATCTGTGCAAATTTGTCAGCCTATTTAGATGCCCTCTGCCAATTGATTAAAAATACTTACATAGCACCTACTGTATAAAAAACTCTTCTAGATTCTGATGTAACATAAAGAAATTGTTATGGTCTTCTTTTTAAGAAATTAAGAACGTCAGTTACTGATGACAGTGTTAATTGTATTAACTTTGAATCAGATTGCATTGTGTGCCTTAAACAGCATGGACAGTGCTGGTGTACTACACAGCTCATTACATTTTTTATTTCATTTTACCAAAGCTCTATTTCATGCAAACATCTCCAGTTATTCCTACCATTGGTAGATGATCTTCATAGCCATAATTAAGTTTGTGATGCTTTGTGTGAGGTTATTTCTCAACATTGTTATTGGCCTACCACTAATATCAATACTTTGGCAAGCTAAACAACCATGATAAGATCACAGAATATCAGAACTTGGAAGCAAAGTTAGAGTATCAAACTCCTTTGAAAGATGAGTAAACTGAGACTCAGATGTTAAGAAGCTGACCAAGATCACAAATGTATTAGTGGCAGATGAACTGGAATCTTTTCTTTCTCTCTATTGTGATGTATCTTCTGGGTATATACACACACAACCACTGGAGATTGGGTAGTGGTTGTGCTGTAGTTTGAATATTTGTTCCCCAAAACGTCATGTTGAAATTTGATCCTGATATTGGAGGTGGGGGGTAATGGGAAGTGTTTTTGTCACGAGGACTGAACCCTCATGAATGGCTTGGTGTCATCCTCAAGCTAATGAGTGAGTTCTCACTCTATTGCTTCCCATGAGGACTGATTGTTTAAAAGGGAGCCTGGCAACTCCCTAGTTCTCTCTCTCGCTTCTTCTCTTTCCATGTGATTTCTGCACATATCAACTGTTCTTTGCTTTCTGCCATGAGTGGAAGCAGCCTGAAGCTTTCACCAAATGCCCAGTCTTTCAGACAGCAGAATTGTAAGCCAAATAAACCTTTTTTCTTTATCAATTACCCAGCCTCAGTTATTCCTTTATAGCAACACTAAACAGACTAAGACAGGTTGGTTATATGATCTCAGAATAAATTTGCTTTCAATGACATTTAGTTCTTAAGAAGGTAATCATCTTTTGAGTAAGAAATACAACAAAGGGCTCAAGTAAGCATCAATAGATGAAAATGTAGTAGACACAAAAGTCTAGTAGAAGAAACAAAAATAAAAGATAGAAAAACATTTCTAAATAAACATGTTTATCACTATATCAAGTGAAGATTTCATTTATGACTTAATACTGTAATCTGGCCTTTACAATTTTCTGTTGTTTATTTGTTTTAAAAATATACTTTGGATTTACTTTCAATATTTAAAAAATATTTTCAAGTTCCATGGTGGAATTACAACTTGTTACATATAGTTGTTGCTCTTTAATTCTACATCTCATGGGATTAATTTTGTAATTCAATTCTCAAATAGCACACACTTAGTAATAGCTATTTTTCTAATAATTTCAGTATCATAGGAATATGTGCTTTATTAATAAGGATCTAAATATACAACTTTAAAATACCCCAAAAGTTTTTAAAAGAAGATAAATTGCCTCTAAATATTGTGACTGAAAACTTCAATGAAGTGCCCTTAGGTTGTTGATAACACATAGACTGCTCACTACCGACTGTGAGCTTTTGCTTAAAAATTTCCAAACACGGATTTGCATTTTCCTAGGTTGCAAAAAAATACTATTTCTCCCATAAGAAAACAGTGAAATAGAGGGAGTAAATGTAGGTAAAGAGAAACACCAATTGAACCAAAATGTACTGCAACAGTTTTCAATGAAATCAATTACTAGACATCTGAGAAAACGTATCAATATTTGTAATATTTAACAAATCTACAGTAATATGTAGACAGTAATACAGCAGTGTTATACTTTAAAAGATATTTACAAAGGTCCATGTTAATATATTATTGTGGAGAACTGGAAAGAGTGAAAATAGTAAAAAAAAAAAAAACTGTGTTAAATACTCTCATATTGATTCTCTACTCATTATTAAATAGTTCTGCTTTTAATAATCTGTTTACATCCTGTCACTTAAAACCAACATAAATCTCCAAACCTGCTGAGAAAGTTTTGTTCAGCAATCTACTTTAACAAGAAGGAGACTTTGGATTGGGCCAAGTGAACAGGACTTTTGTTGTTTAAATCAAAGAAATGTTTATTTTTATCATTCTATTTTCTGCTACATAAGGTATAATGGAACATATCATAAATGTTGATAGTTTTGCCTATAATTTTTAGTTGTCAAAATTTTAAAATTTGATTCCAAGCATAGTTTATTTTTGTAGCCATTATGACTATGTCTACAAAAGTTTTTGGTTCAAGTTTTTACCAAATTTGGCTGGTTTATGCCTTAAATTAAAATCCATCTTTACTTAATTTTGTTCAGGTCTCATGTATATTGTTGAGGATTTCTTTGAAAGAACCATCTTAAATGGCATTTCCAAATAATTTATTCACTAAGGATCTGTTCCTTTTTTTTTTTTTTTTTTTTTTAGACAGAGTCTTTCTCTGTCACCCAGGCTGGAGTGCAGTGGTGCGATCTCGGCTCACTGCAAGCCCCACCTCCCGGGTTCATGCCATTCTCCTGCCTCAGCCTCCCAAGTAGCTGGAACTACAGACACCCGCCACCACGCCTGGCTAATTTTTTGTATTTTTAGTAGAGACGGGCTTTCACCGTGTTAGCCAGGATGTTCTCGATCTCCTGACCTTGTGATCCGCCCGCCTTGGCCTCCCAAAGTGCTGGGATTACAGGCTTGAGCCCCCGCGCCCGGCCAGGATCTGTTGCCTTTTATATATTTCCCAGGAAAATCCATAGTAGAACAAGAATAGGCTTATTTATTCAACTAACTTCAGACTATAAATAACACTTTCTATGAATTAATCTATCATTTTAACTATGTTTCCATCGAATGTTTCTAGAGTAATGTTTTTATATTAGGTTTATTAATAACTAAGTAAACTTCTTTGGTCTTATATTTCATGTATACATTGTTCCTCTTACCTAAATTATGTAAGTTTAGCTACAAACCAGCAATTTGATAGAATCCCATGATTCTTTGAATTCATGTTTGTTTCTCATGTTGATGTCATTTACGTGCTTAGCTTTGTTAATCTTCAAAGTCATTCATTGCTCAATGAGAACAAGCATTTTCAAACTCTACTGGAATATTTCATGGTAAGCATGCCTCCTCTTTCCTCATTTATTTACATGAAGATCAAGATAAATCAGGATGTGATTGTAGGAGGTGTGATTCACCAGCTTCCAATCAAAAGCTGACATAAAACCTTTGGCAGAAAGATTGAAAAAAATATTTGGAAAACAACATGATTCTAAAGAAGTGTACGGAAGAGTGGTGATGTGACTGGTCTGTAAACTCTAATGAACTTCTTATTACAATATCTATTCCTCTTGGCTAGATACATTCACCTTATTTTTCTTGTCCAGTGGCTTAATCAACTCTATGCTGTTTAAGTGTGATAATTTGTCTTCTGTAAACCTATGAACTAGAATGACTCACATATTTTTTTCATTTTCACTTCTTAAACTAAGAATTAATTCAATATTCATCTCATAAACACTTGCCAGCTATCTGTTATGTGCTTGATGCATTGGTAAGAATTACTATTACTGTAAGTATTATAACTCTTCCATATCTTCCTTAAGATACACAGTTATCTCAGAACTTCACACTTAATATAGCATTTTTCTAATCACTGAATTGATTCAAAATTGAATAAAATCTTTTCCTATAGATTAACAATATTTAATATATAGAAAAATGTAAAATATTTATCAGAATAACAGAAAAGCTATTATTTATCAAAGTATAGTTTTTCCCTGTAATATTTTCATTTTGAATATTTTTTTCCCTGAAAAGGTAAAACCTCACAATCTTGATTTCTACCCTGACTCTAGTACAATGATAGGTGACTGTCCCATTCTTTACTGCTCACCTTTCATTTGTTAACTTGTAGTCTCAACGTTTTCTCTTGATACCTGTTCTTTTGCCAGGATCCAGTGGTTTGGGGGTTTGGACTATAGCAAGATTCACAGATTTGAGCACAACTCTAAATGAGAGCAAACAGGAGCCCCCACTCCCAACAACAAAAAAGTCCACTTAAACAAGCTAACTAACTAACTAACTAATTAACCAGTATAGGCATTTTAGTAACCTTTCCAAAAAGCAGCAGAACTAGGTATCTATTTTCCTAGTAGAGTATACTTGTCTTCTAGATCAGGGTGCCCATCTCTGTCCCAACAATTCTGTATTGCTGTAAGAGAATACCACAGACTGGGTAATTTTTAAAGCAAAGAAATTGACTCCTCACAGTTCTGGGGGTTGAGAAATCCAGATGAAAGTGTTGGGATCTGGTAAAGGCCTCCTTACTGTGTCATCCAGTGGCAGGAGAGCTCAAGAGAACAAGACCAAGATCAAATGAGGAAAGGGACCAAATTCATCCTTTTATCAGGAACCCAATATCAAGATCCCTAACCTAATCCCACAATAGCATTAATCAATTCATGAGGCAGAGCCCTCATGACCTACTCACCTCTTAATGGTCCCATCTCTCAGCAGTGTTGCATCGGGGATTGAGTTTCGAAATTTTGGGGGGACTCATTCAAATCATTACAGTACCATAACCTAATTTACCTGGAAATGACATGTACTGGATAAAAGCAGACATTCATTGGCCTTGGATGGTTTGAGTCAGAAATTTTTTTAATTTCTGAAACTTTAATGAAGATCTAAATAAAAATGAAAATTATTGCAGCCAAAAGAAGAAATAAAATGATTGAAAAATAGTTCTGTCTAATGAGCTTGATCCTTATGAGTGCTCAGATCAATTCTTCCCCTCTCCCACACTCATGCAGGGAGCTCTCAGATCAGGCTGCCCCCTCTTTCTCTCAGGTGCTCCCCTGGAAACCTGGAGACTTCTAAGGAAGTTAGACCTGTTAGAACAGGAGTGTCCAATCTTTTGGCTTTCCTGGGCCACACTGGAAGAAGAATTGTCTTAGGCCACACATAAAATACACTAACACTAACGATAGATGATGAGCTAAAAAAAAATTGCAAACAAATCTCATGTTTTAAGAAAGTTTATGAATTTGTGTTGGGCCACATTCAAAGCCATCCTGGGATGCATGTGGCTATGGGTTGGACAAGCTTGTGTTAGAAGATCAAGTGAGGAAAAATAACTGAGACATCTCTTCTTCAAGATTCTAGAAACCTTTAAGTTTTGCCACTAATTTAAACACTTGGTAAAGGCAACACTGTATATTTTTCTTCCCAGTGCCTAGTAGATTATGTGTATTTAGAGATTTACTAATCCAAATTATATTGAAGAAAAGTTTCTTATGTTGAAAGGAGACACTAGTAAATTTTTTTCCTAAAACACTAGGTACATAGCTAACTATTTCTTCCTGAACATAGATTTCTGATGTAAAGAATGAGAAAATAATGATTTTCATGTATCTGTTTGTCACACATGCTAAAAGAACTACCTACTCATGAAGTTATAATGGAAGAGTATGTGGAGATACACCTTGTGTGTTTCACTTACTGCTGTAACTGAAACAATGAAAAAAATTTTCCCATAGTGGATATTAATCTATTCTAAGCCAAAAGGCAACACATTCCCAAAATGTTTCAGTCTAAAATATTTTTATTTTAGGTTTGCCACAAAATTACCATTTCCTTTCACTTGACATAAAGCCACTACCAAGAGTATTACTTTACTTAATATTTTTACAATGACATTTGGACATTGTCTTGACATAATCAGTGTTAAAGTAGCCAGGAGAAGAGCTGTTAGAAGACTCTTCCAGTTCAGTTTCTATATTGAAATATGAAGTGTTAATTTTGAGGTATGAAAGCAGGGTCCCAGAGCCTTTGAAGACCTGTTATGGAAATGGTCTAGAGAAGGGTTCAACAATTTGTGGCCCTCAGGCTAGCTGCTCGTTTTTTGTAAGTACATTTTTATCAGAAAACAGTCATGTTCATTTGTTTACTTACTAGGTATGGCTGTTTTCCAGCTACAAAGGCAGAGTTGAGCATTTGTGACAGAGGTCATGGGGTCTGGAAGCTTCAATGATTTACTATTTACTGTTAAGGAAAATTTTAAGAAAAGCTTCCCTGGCCTCTAGTTTAGAGAAGGACTGTCTCATAAATAGATATGATAGGAAGGCTGAGGCGGCTGGATCACAAGGTCAGGAGATCGAGACCATCCTGGCTAACATGGTGAAACCCTGTCTCTACCAAAAAATACAAAAAATTAGCCGGGCATGGTGGCGGGCGCCTGTAGTCCCAGCTACTCGGGAGGCTGAGGCAGGACATGAACCCGGGAGGCGGAGCTTGCAGTGAGCCAAGATCCTGCTACTGCACTCCAGCCTGGGCAACAGAGCAAGACTCCATCTCAAAAAAAAAAAAAAATAGATATGATGATGGAAATATTTTTTATCTATGCTAATATGGTACCCACTAGCCACATGTGGATATTAAGTACTTGAAATATGACTACTATGAATGAGGAATTAAATTTTCATCTTGTCTCATTGTAATTAATTAAAATTTAAATTTAAATAGCCACCTGTGGCTATTGGCTACTGTATTAGCACAGACATGGAACAACTTCATTGAAGTCTACTGAGCAGTGCTTCCCTAGATCCACGGTCAGGAAACTGTGTCTTAAAGGGCCACATAACAAATAGCGTGACTTAGAGCATTTGAAATGTGGCTAATGAAAATGAGACACTGAAGTTTTAAATTTTATTTTATTGTAATAAATCAAAATTTAAAAGCCACATGTGGCTAGCGGCTGCTGTGGCTGAGCGAGTGGGCTAGAGCAGGAATTCCCATGGTGTGGTACACAGATCAGTGGCATCAACATTAACTGGGGACTTGCAAGAAATGAAAATCCTTGATTCTCACAGCAGATCTACCGAATTAGAATCTCTGGGGATGGGGCTCAGGAATCTGACCTAACAAGTACTCAAGGGCAGTGTTTCTCCAAATTTAGCATGCATCACAATTATCTGGCAGGCCTTTTAAAACCCAGATTTCTAAGATGTCCCCAAGGAATGCAAAAATACTACTGGTCCATGGACCATACTTTGAGTAGCAGGGGTCTAGGACAACAGTCTGCAAAGTCAGGTGTGTTTTAGAAAATCCACTGAGTTACAGGAAAACATATTAAAGTTTCTATTTCTATTTACTCTCTCACCTAAAATAAGTAAATTTAGCTTTGCTATCAAGTGTTATACTCTCAGTTAGTCCCTATGTCAAATGGTGATTATGCTGATGGGTTGACTGTAGCTTCATTGGCTTTTTACTTTTAATTCTATTTTTAAAATTATCATACAGTAAATTTGATTTTTTCTCTTTTGGTTTACAGTTTCATAAATTATAACTCATGTATACATGTGTTTCATACAACCACCACCATATTAGGATACAAAACAGTTCCATCACTATAAAAAACTCCCTTTTGCTATCTCTTCATAGTCTCCTCTCCCTCCACTCATAATCTCTGGCAACCACTTGATAGATTTGTCTTTTCAAGGAAGCAATACAAATGGAATTATAAAATATGTGACCTTTGGAGACTGGCTTCTTTCAGTCAGCATAATTCTTTTGCAATTCACTCATGTTGTTGTATGTATCAATAGTATGTTCCTATTCATTGCTGAATAGTATTTCATTGTGTGACTATACTATAGTTTATCTATCTGTTGACCTATTGAAGTCCATTTGAGTTGTTTCCAGTGTAGGCAATTATACATAGAGCTATTTAAATATGCATAAACATAGTTTTAATTTATCTAGGCCATTCAGTGTATGCTTAACTTTATAAAAAACTATCAAAATGTTTTCCAGAGTGATTGTACCATTTTGCATTTCCACTAACAATACACGAGCATTCTAGTTGCTCCACACCCATGTCAGCATTTGGCATTGTCAATATTTTTAGCTTTAGTCATTCTAATAAGTATGTGTACTATACTGTGGTTTTATTTGCATTTTCTTAATGCCTAATGACATTAAGCATCTTTTCATGTGCTTATTTGCCATTTTTATGTCTTTTCTTGTGAAATATATGTTCTTCTCTTGGGAAAAGAGTCATATTAATTTGATTAATTCATTATCCAGTTTAGGTAATGTGCAAAACAGTTAAATGTGTTTATAAGAGTCCCGTTAAGGAAACTCTGGCTGAGAAAATACTAAGAAGGCAGGTACAAGGAAACAATAAAATGGCACACCTCAGACTTTGTCCCTAATAGAAGCTCTTTATCTTCCAAACTCAGAAAATTGCTTTCAGTGGTAAGTGACCTGGCATATATATTTGTAAACATGTCATTTTTAATAAGGAGTGAAGAAGAAATGACTTTTGAAATATATTCATGCTATGGAGAAAGGTTTTTATAAATGAATGTGAAGAAAAATTGGGGTGATTTTATTGCTAAAAACAATGCAAATATGTCATCTATTTATAATTCTCACATGTGAACACTTAAAAGCTTTGGAAAAAGGATTATCAAACCTGTTTTTCTATATCCTAACTGAGGAACATCAACTGTGCTATCGGCTGTAAGTACAAAATTGAATCTCCAATTTATTCCCAAGGACAACTGAATGACATCAGGGAATATGAAAATTTAGTAGCCACATTTTGACAAAGTTCTTTTCATAATTTAAAAATGAAAAATTAGTATTAATAATCAAGGTTGAATTTAGTATTAAAAAATTAGGGTTGAAAAAATTAGTATTGTGATTTTTATAAGTACAGACAATAATAGACTTCTTCCATATAATCATTATCTTTGAGAGAGATCTTTTTCAGTCATGACAAACTTCAAAATCAAGAATTAAAACAACAGTACCTGGAATGTGATGTTCCCCTTCCTGTGTCCATGAGTTCTCATTGTTCAATTCCCACCTATGAGTGAGAACATGCGGTGTTTGGTTTTTTGTCCTTGCGATAGTTTACTGAGAATGATGTTTTCCAGTTTCATCCATGTCCCTACAAAGGACACGAACTCATCATTTTTTATGGCTGCATAGTATTCCATGGTGTATATGTGCCACATTTTCTTAATCCAGTCTATTGTTGTTGGACATTTGGGTTGGTTCCAAGTCTTTGCTATTGTGAATAGTGCCGCAATAAACATACGTGTGCATGTGTCTCTATAGCAGCATGATTTATACTCTTTTGGGTATATACCCAGTAATGGGGTGGCTGGGTCAAATGGTATTTCTAGTTCTAGATCCCTGAGGAATCGCCACACTGACTTCCACAATGGTTGAACTAGTTTACAGTCCCACCAACAGTGTAAAAGTGTTCCTATTTCTCCACATCCTCTCCAGCACCTGTTGTT
>NW_026652277.1:157649033-157821179 GCF_009828535.3 Hylobates moloch
CCATTGCTTTTGGTGTTTTAGACATGAAGTCCTTGCCCATGCCTATGGCCTGAATGGTATTGCCTAGGTTTTCTTGTAGGATTTTAATGGTTTTAGGTCTAACATTTAAGTCTTTAATCCATCTTGAATTAAAATTTTGTACTGTTGTGGGGTGGGGGGTGGGGGGGGCGGGGACAGCATTAGGAGATATACCTAATGCTAAATGACGAGCTAATGGGTGCAGGAAATCAACATGGCACATGGATACATATGTAACAAACCTGCACATTGTGCACATGTACCCTAAAACCTAAAGTGTAATAAAAAAAAAAAAAAAAAAAAAAAAAAATCCAGTAGCCAAAAAAAAAAAAAAAAAAGAATTAAAACAAATTGAAATTACTATTTGAATTAGTATTCCTGTAAATATTAAAGCATTATCATTGATAATGAATTTTCTGAAAGCAGAATCTTTTGTACCATCAACAAACAAAATGTAAATTATTTCAAGAATATTTATTTCTTCTTTATTCCATTATTCTAAAATATCATTGGCTGGGCATACTCATGCCTGTAATCCCAGCAGTTTGGGAGGTCAAGGCAGGAGGATCTCTTGAGCCAAGGAATTCAAGTCCAGCCTGGGCAACATAGTAAGGCCCTGTCTCTACAAAAAATACAAAATTTAGCCAGGCATGGTGGTGTGGACCTGAAGTCTCAGCTACTTGGGAGGCTGAGGTGTGAGGATTGCTTGAGCCCAGGAGGTAGAAACGGCAGTGAGTCAGTCATGCCACTCCACTTCAATCTTGGGGAACAAAGCGAGACTTTGTCTCCAAAAAATTTTTTTTAATGAATGAAATCTATTTGTATATATATATTAATGTTTGGAATATACTTACTGATTATTGACGGGGTGGATGATCACTCCATCACCACTAGGCAAGAGCATGCCAAATCCTTGAGGAGGATATGTCTGATTGGCTGCATGGGGATTCTGTTTGAGAATTTTGGAGAGATAAAGAGATAGAAACAGAGAGAGAGAGAGAGAATGAAAGAGTGAGAGATAAGGTATGCGGTATAGGCAAGTGTCTTAGACACTTCCTAGATGTCTGCTCTGTAGACAGAGGCCTTCTATTAGACTAGGAGTACTGAGGCTGAGGATAAAGGAAGATTGAAGAATTGCAGACTTAAACAAAATATTGAGCCTGACTTCTAGGATATGAATTCTAATGAGATGGTCAGAGATGTACAACTTAAAATATCACTTACTCTGTAATTTTGCCAAGAGCTTGCTCTTTGGCTGGGCTTTCGGTGTTCTCTAGAAGACTGTGCCTTGATAAGGGTCATCTGTATTATTTTAGATGGAGACAGCAGGATAAAGATATTTGTTGAGTTAAGATGCTCATAATGAGGCCGGGCGTGGTGGTTCACACTTGTAATCCCAGCACTTTGGGAGGCCGAGGTGGGCGGATCATGAGGTCAGGAGATCGAGACCACGGTGAAACCCCGTCTCTACTAAAAATACAAAAAATTAGCCGGGCGTGGTGGCGGGCGCCTGTAGTCCCAGCTACTGGGAGAGGCTGAGGCAGGAGAATGGCGTGAACCCAGGAGGCGGAGCTTGCAGTGAGCCGAGATTGCGCCACTGAACTCCAGCCTGGGCGACAGAGCGAGACTCCGTCTCAAAAAAAAAAAAAAAAAAAAAAAGGTGCTTATAATGCTATGGCTACCAGACATGGCTACATAGATCTATATAGATCCCGAGGACAGATCCAGAATATTCTTTCTGCAAGGAGCAAAACAAGTCTTTAAAAACAAATTTAAACAAGGCACCAAAAATATTTGCATGATTCTAATTATAATTAAATACTAAATACTTTGAAAGTTTCGAAGTCATAAGGAGAATCATAGATAAAATATGTGTTAGGAAAATGATGTGCATAAACTTGAAAAACAATATCCTTCCTAACTTTGAGACCCTCATTTCTAAAAAGTTGGATGGAAACATATATTGTCTTACGTGGTACTGGTTATGCCTTGATACTACTTATGTATACAGTTTTAAAAAGAGGAGCCATCAACATAGCAGACCCGAAACTGTATAACTAAACATCTACAGGGAAAAGTAAAATTAATAAATATTCCATGTACCATATTGAGAAAAGAAGAATGGAAGACTAGAGATCTGACTAAAGATGTGAAAGGAACATTAAGAACAGGACATGAATTAATTACTCTCATTAATTAATAAGGAGTAGTTTTAATTGCAAAGGAAAACATCTTTATAAATTATTATTTAAAGCATAATAAATGTTAATTAGAAAAATCAAGAAATTTAGCAAGCTGTCAGGGAAAGTGGTTAAATGACTTTTAGAGGATATATTCAGAATATGAGAACCTAATTACTCAAATCCTGCTATTGTGTACATGGTTAGAATAGCTACAGATGTGGAATATATACTCCACATCACTGGCAATATTTTCTTATCTGATATGATAGCCAACCTAACTGTTTCATCAAACTTCTTAATTCAGTTGGAAATAGAGATAGAATTGATGCTTGACTAACTCTATTAAATTCATACATTTATATTACATACTCCTTAGAAATCTTGATGTGAGAGACAAAACAATAAATTATTCATTGTTCCCTTACTTTTCTCGTTATAGGGTAACTATTTCCCAAAGTTTTTAAAGCCTATTCTACGTATCCATTTTAGAGGTATTTTTCAATATCTTGTTAATTCAAAATTTGATTGTTAATTTCATTTTATGATGAGAAGAGATAAAAGATCATATTCAAGATTGGAGAGAAAAAAAGAAAGAAAAACAGAGAAGCAATGAGGAAAACAAAATGAAATATAAAACGTATTGGCCCTTATCTCTTTCCACGGGTCTTTTATTTATTAGGACTGTGCCCCTCCTCCATGAAGTTAAGCTCAATCAGGAGAGTATTTCGTCCCCAATCATATTCAAACAAGCCCTGCCCCCTCTTCTTTCCTATTTCTTCCCAGCCCCCAGCTCACACCTTCCATCGTCTGTGAAAGATATTTCACTGTTCATGTGTTAGTGAATGAGGTCTCTCAGGGTGTTTGTCACTGTCATGTTTTGATTGTTTGTCTACATCATCCAGACTTTGTTTCATCTTTGGCACACAGACATTGAAATGAAATGGTATGTAGGAAAATCCAGGTTGCCTTTATAACAAAGAGCATGTTGCCTCTTTAGGGAACAATGAAACACGATGAATAGCTATTCAATTTTTTGTAGTATTTCCAGCACTGGAGAAAGCAAAAATCTGGCCCAACATTGAGAGTGGCCGTGTCTTTTGTAGCCAGTACTGGAATGGTTAATTACTTTGCGGTTCTCTAAGAAGACAACAATGAGCAGGCTCCTGCCACTGCATCACAACCTAAAACAAAACTGACAGATCGCACTCCACAGCTGAAACAGATGGTTGCTTACAGGGCTGACAAAGTGAATGTAAACTGTAGAGGCTTTCATTCTCTGCTGCAGCCCCAAAGAGGTGAAAAGAACACCTTCATTTTTGGAAGGGGACACACACACAGACACAAACACACACACACAAACATACACCCCAACATGCATTCACGCACCTCACAAAAGCTAAATTCTTGCATGCTGTCGCGTCCATAAACTATTGGAAAATCTTTAGTCATGAGAGATTGCATTCAGGGGAAATTGAAATGTGGCTCTCTGCCTTTCCACAAACGTGAAGAATAATGGACTTTTAAAATATTGGAGTGGACAGGATAGAGGGAGAAATGCTTCCACCTCGAACCTGCTTCTGACTTATGAATGACAGTTTTTCAAACCATTCATTTTTAGAACCTAGGAAGACAGAGAATATGCTAGTATGTTGAAAAGTCACAAAACTAAGAGAAAGGTGTTTTATAATTTTGAAAAGAAGGTCTCTTAATCTTCAGAGATGGGTCATTTGGCTCAGAAGTATTTAAACAAACAGTATGGTAACTGGCAATGTGTCTTTTCAAGATACTAATAAGGTGGAAGGCAGGAACATGTTCAGGGATATTCTCATAGCTCTTAAGATGAGAACAAGAATGAAAAGAAGAAAAAGAGAATGTAAACTGAAAGTCAAGGAAGCCAACTCTGCTTCAACTACTATTTTATTGGGGAACATTATGTTTATTTATTATTTATTTATTGAGACTGAGTCTTGCTTTGCTGCCCAGGCTGGAGTGCAGTGGCGCCATCTTGGCTCACTGCAACCTCCCCCTCCCGGATTCAAGAGATTCTCACGGCTCAGCCTCCAGTGTAGCTGGGACTACAGGCACGCACCACCACCAGTTTTTTTTGTACTTTTAGGAGAGAGATGGGGTTTTGCAATATAGGCCAGGCTGATCTTGAACTCCTGACCTCAAGTGATCTGCCCGCCTTGGCCTCCCAAAGTGCTGAGATTATAGGTGTGAGCCAGAGGAACATTGGTTTAAAGTAGCTCTGGCATCCCCCATGGCTTCAGTATTTCAGTGCTCTGTCATTTTGACTTGTAGATAGAACTCGCAAATGATCATAGAAATGCTGACCATTGTAGATTAGAAAGTTGTGTGACTTGGCTTTCCAAACTATGTGAGGCTTGAACTGTGTTCTTACTCCTCTTGTGACTTAGAAGAGTATGTCCTATCAGCTCAGGGGTAGAAAAACTAGGTACCGTTTGCTTTGTAAAAATGCTAGAGCCCAGGGGAGGGAGACAACCTTCTCATTTGATCCTATAAACATTTTTGGCACTCAGTTGACTGGGATAATTGAATTGTCTCCAGTTTGTAGGAGTTTTGTGAAGTCAGTTAAGTGTTATATTTTGTGTTGGGTCTCTTTTCCTCATCAGTTTCCTATTTTATTTTACAGGCTTATTCTTCCTCTTTCTACTAAATTTAATACTTCCTCTTTCTAACTCACTGTATAATCCAATTCTTATTTTATAGCTTTAGCATTTCTTTCAGTGCCTGTCCCACCTTTTTGCTTTCCCATTTGGTCTTCTTCATCTGCTATTTTTACCTGGGGGATTCTATTAACTCACTGGGGCTCAGCTGTCACCTGCTGTGCATGTTAATGACCCCGCCAGCGTCCCCCTTCCTGGCTCTGCCCTGTTGCATTTTTCTGCCTTTCTCCTGACACTTCTCTGCTTCTCAGATGCGGCCACCTGCACACCAAATGAGGTCAATATGCCCCGGACATGAGGGTGCTTCATAAAACAGTTTATTGTTGATACTTCTTCCCAAAGCATCTCTCTCCTACCAGTTTTTCTGTTCAGAGAGCCAGTGACTCTTTTTATTCCAGCATCTTACTTAGAATTTGGGAGAGCATTTCACTTCTGCCTCTCCCTGTTTACACAGCCCCTTGGCAAATGCTTTTTATTTATTTTTTTCCCCTTTTCACTGACCAGCTTCACAATTCACCTCTTCCTCTCTAATGTTCTCTCATGACCCAATATATTTATCACATCCTTTTCATAATATCCTCTTTGACTTTATCTGCATTTCTTCTGGTGTCTAGCCCTACAGAATTGTGTTATCATGGCATTGTTTTGTGGGGGACATAGCAGTCAATCAAACTCTCTCCTCCTTATTATCAGAAGGCAGGGGTGGCGGGGGCGGGGGACCAGGCACAGGGAAACATTGTGAAATGTGGTGCTCTCTCTTTTTGTCTTAAAGAGCCTGGTCCCACCCTCTTTAACACCATCTCTCTGTGTGAATCCCTGTTTTGTTCACTCAATTCCCTGTCCTCCAGGTTTTCCCAGAAGCTCTTTTCGTCATTTCCAGTGAAATGTTCATGGTTGAAACATGTTTCCTCCTGTGTAACTGTGTAGATCCTTTTTGTCTTTTTCATGTTCCTGCCAGGAAAATCAAGCGCTCTGTGTTTGAAATGTAAACATTGCTTCTTGGTGTTCCAAACCATCAATTATCATGCCTCTAGTTATACATAAAATTTTGATTCCTCAATTTAGACTCTGTAACTAGAATATATTACATTAACTGATGTCCGTGTCTGAAGAATCATGTAGCCATCATTCGGTGAGGAGGTGCTGCCCTGACGGAACTGACCTGTAGGGTCTTACTTTTTTCTGGGATCTGCTGATATACCACCTCTACTCTGGTTTATTCCAAAAAGTGGGTAGGTCAGAGGAAGAGTAGAACCAAATCCCCTGCCAGGCTTCAGGGTATCTATTTTAATGATGGACAAAAATTCTCAGCAAATATCTTCTGTTATCCTCAGCTCAAAACCAAAAAAATCTTGGCAAATATTTACCCCAATTCTCTAGTGGGCATCTCCTGCAAAGCCAGGCTCCACTTTAGAGAAAAAGCTGTTCTCTAGGGAGTGAGCTTCTGAAATTGCTTCTCCCAATATTCTATAATGTGTCAACATTCATAATTGTAATATCTATCCTTCTTTTATGGATGTGAAACGTAAAGCAGAATGAATCTGTGTTCCTTTTAGACAGGACTTGGGTCTCCTCTGTGGTGGCTTATAAATAATAAACTCAGTTTTGCCTGTATGAGTCTATATCCATGACCTAATGTGTTAGCCACAGGTCAACACATTTTTTATTTAACCCAGGTGTTCTGGAGGCAGGAACTTACTCTAAGGAATAAGCATGAAGCATGGGCTATTAGCTTGGAAGGGAAGATGGTGGAGAGGCTGCCATGGAGAAGGCGTGGGCATTCTGAAGGCTCATGGTGGGCTCCACAGAGAGACCACTTTCTGACTCATGGTAGAATCACAGCTGAAACCCTGGGATTGTCTCTTCTCTTCACTGTTGGTCTCTGAAAACATAACCGGTACTTTAGTGACTCTGCTGTCATGGAGTACAGTAGTGTATGAATGCTTTGAAGTGCTTAGCTCTTTCCCTGCCATCTGAAGCTCATTTGAAAACTGATAATGAACACTATGTTATTTTTAAATTATAGCTCCTGCAGTTTATCTTTTGCCACCTTCATATTTAGCAGTTATCATGATACCTGTGGAAATTATTGAAGCAAAATGACCCTGTATTTTATACACACACAAACACACACACACACACACACACACACACACACACACACCCCATACATATGGAAAATAAACATTAAGGGTGAATTCATGCAGCCACTAAAATTAAGATTAAACGGTTCAGTTAATCCTTATCGTCTAAATGCCTGGATAATGTATTCACTAAGTATTTGGATGTCAGAGTAGACTGAGTTTGTATCCTGGCTCTGTGATGGCTAATTTTACGAGTCAATTTGGCTATACTAAGGTACCCAGTTTTGATCAAACACCAGTTTACACATTGATGTGAGGATATGTTAGATTTAAATCTGTGTACTTTGATATGAGATCTGGTGCATTCAGGGTGATATGGCCATAGACTAAATTTGTGGACTTTGAATAAAGCAGATTACCCTCTGTAGCGTGGGTGGGCCTCATCTAATCAGTTGAAGGTCTTACAAGACTAGCATTGCCCTGCCTTGAGGAAGAGGGAATTCTGTCTGAAAACTGTCTTTGGACTTGAACTGCAATATCAACTCTTTTCTAGCTCTTTACCCCACCAGCCCACTCTGCAGATTTTGGACTTTCCAGCTGCCACAATCATGTGAGCCAGTTCCTTAAAACAAATCTTCCTTTCTCTGGTTCTCTTTCTCTGGAGAACCTTGACTAATACAACTTTCATCACTTAATAGCTGTATTACTTTGGGCAAGTCATTCAACATTCTCTGTCTCAAGTCTCCATTTCCACAAATAGAAATTATAATGGTAACTACATCACAAGGGTGTCATGAGGATTAAGTGAATTAATGTAAATAAGATTTTTAGAATAGTGCCTGACACATGGTTAATTGTTATACAAGTCTTAGATATCATTTTTGTTACGATTGTATATATAATTAAACTATATATGTTTTTTCAAACTAAAAAATAAAAATGATTTTTATTTTATTTTTTTGAAATATAAATAACAAAATAATTGGCAAAACCAAACCAAAACAGAACAAAAATTGAGACATCATATGAGTGATCATCTCCAAGCACAAACCACATTCATTAATGAATATAAAAAATAAATTGTATTCTTTTTATTTGCTTTTTCTTAAGCTTTGACTACATGGATGTTTTTGGAAGCTTGAATTCCTAAGAAAACTCCACAGCTATCCTGGCTCCTACAATGTGACTGAGTGAGGTTAAGGTCCTACTCCCATAGGGAAATAAGTTTCTATCCTTGGGGATTCTGAACAACTAGCAGACCCCTAGGAACTTAAAAATCAGGTGCATTCATTAGTATCTTTCTAACATGGGAAAAATACAGCCATCAGCCATTAAAACACAATCCAGTTTGGATACAGGTACTATTCAGGTTTTCTAAGTTTTCCACCTGAATACCAAGACTGGGCTACCATCTTTTCTAGCAACCCAGCCTGCAGCCACTGCTACCTCCCTAACTAGCAGTCTCCCAAGCTACACTAAAACTGGGATTAACGAAGCTGAAGATAAAGCATTTTTGACCTTTCCTCCTGGAAGTTAGAGGCCTCTTTGGGTAGGAAGGGACAGGAAGTTTTGCATCAAGCTTGCCTTCACATTCACTATTGTGCAAAAATCTACCTATCGCACACCTGTATTGAGTGCTTGAGTGTACTTACTCATCACCATATAAGAAAGTTAGAGTAAATTAAGAAGTCTTTCTGGACGAAGCCCCTCAAAACAGAGGCAAATTTGGTGAACCAAGGCAATTCGCTGCCTGTGGTAATAGCTTCAGTTCACCTAAGTCATTTCCTGAAGAACCATATTAATCTCATGATTCAGGAGGCATCTCTGGCCAGCACAGAGCACAGAAGAAAAACATAACTTCAGTTTAGGGTGAATTATATATTATTATTATTATTATTATTATCACTTTTAGCCAGATGTAAGTAGCAAAATGCTGCTTAAATTACTTTTTCAAATTTAAATATTTTGTTCGCATACATCAGTCTCTTGATCTAGCTTTATTGCCTCTAACCATTTTCCTACTAACAAAGGTCTGTGAGAGGTTTTGGGGTGATGTTTATCAATTCAGAAACAAGCTTTTATTGAGCACTTACTCTGTGCCAGTCTCTTGGCTGAGGACCAGATTGAACAGTGGTGAACGAGACAGACAAGTCTCGGCTTAAGGCAGCTTACTGTGTAGCAGGGAAGACTGACATTAAGCCAACACAGAAATAAATATATAACTACAGATTTCATTGCATCATGTGCAAAAAAACCCATGAAGCCAGAAGACTGAGTGTGATTTAGCTGGAGGGAAAAGTCAAGAAGAGCCAGACCAACAGAATAACTCTTTGTGTCGGCTTACAGCAGAAAGGAGTTTAGACGCTTGAGGGAAGAGGAAAAAGGGAGTTGGGGCAGGGAAGAGGTTGCAACTGGATGTACTTTGACATCAATTTTTAAAAACCCTAAACCAATCAAGCATTGTAAAAGTCCATATCTCATCTCACCAAAAATCGATTACTGTGAAATCTGCTATTGTTTTTCTTCTGAAATATATTACTGCCATCTCCCTCCTCCCTCCCTCCCTCCCTCTCTTTCTTTCTCTCTCTCTTTTTCTTGCTTTCTTCTTTTCTCTTTCTTTCTTTCCTTCCTTCCTTCCTTCCTTCCTTCCTTCCTTCCTTCCTTCCTTCCTTCCTTCCTTCCTTCCTTCCTTCCTTCCTTCCTTCTGAGGCTCACTCTGCCACCCAGGCTGGAGTGCATGGCACAATCTCGCCTTACGGCAACCTCTGCCTCCTGGGTTCAAGCAATTCTCTGCCTCAGCCTCCCGAGTAGCTGGGATTACAGGCACCCACCACTATGCCTGGCTATTTTTTTTTATTTTTTATTTTTAGTAGAGACAAGATTTCACCATCTTAGCCAGGCTGGTCTTAAACTCCTGACCTCATGATCCACCTGTCTTGGCCTTCCAAAGTGCTGGTATTACAGGCATAAGCCACCGCGCCTGGCCTCTTTTTCTTTTTTGAATAACTGTACCTATCTTTTTTCTTATCTGTATTTCCAAATTATGGTTCTTACCTCATATGAGGTCTTATATCTCTTTTTTTTTTTTTTTTTGAGACAGAGTCTCGCTCTGTTGCCCAGGCAGGAGTGCAGTGGTGCAAACCTCGGCTCAGTGCAATCTTCATCTCCCGGATTCAAGTGATTCTCCTGCCTCAGCCTCCTGAGTAGCTGGGATTACAGGCATGCGCCACCTCACCCAGCTAATTTTTGTATTTATAGTAGAGACGAGGTTTCCCCATGTTGACCAGACTGGTCTCGAACTCCTGACCTCAAGTGATCCACCCGCCTCGGCCTCCCAAAGTGCTGGGATTATAGGCATGAGTCACTGTGCCTGGCCAAGGTCTTATATCTCTTTACTTTTTTCTTTTTCTCTATAATTTCCTACATGTTAATAACTCCTCTCATCTCTGTGAAGCCTGCAATGTCCTTCATGTTCCCATCTAGCGGGGAGTCCAGTTTCCTTTTGACTATATCATGCCTTAGGAGGGATGTTCTTGAATGTTTTTTGAATGTGTTTGTCCTTAAGTCACTGTTGACTATATATATATATTTATATATATACACACACAGATAGCCAAAGGAAGATATAGTTTAAGTCTGAGACCAAAACTAGGGAAGGTTTTCTGTCTTTATTTTGTATTTTTGTACGCATTACAGTGTTAGACAGCTTTTAAATTAGCCTCGCTGAGTAAAGCTGCTGCTGATGGATTTTTCTTTGCGGGTGGGGGTGGATGCTCAGTTTTCTACCCTGATTACTAATTATTATTGTCTTTGCCTTTCAAATCAAATCATAGTTTTGAAATCACAGAGCTCGATTTAACTGCAGCCTGATGACTCTATAATAATTTTGAGGAATATTGTGTAAGATTCTACTTTCTCCTGATTTCTATTTGTTATGAGCTCATATTTATGAATGGAAATGTGCAGTCCAGTCTGATCTATGGCTCATTACAAATGTGGAATATGTATGCGTTGCTGTTTCTGCCTTCTTTGCAACACACCACCACCGTGATTCATGTGTAAACAGGAGGCCACTTCTCCTCAGTCCTTCCCTTCCATCTTGTCCATGTGCTTCACAGTTAGAGCCAGTTGAGGAGGTGAAGTAGACAGAGGCCACTGAGTTATTTTACATGCTGTGGGCTGCCAGCACATTGTGAATCCCTAGGGATCCCCAAAGCCCATTACCAACCCAGTGAATCACTCTGTTTGCTTTTCCGCAAAAAAGAAATGTGCAGCTGCGTACTTCTGCCACGGACTTTGGAATTTTGTTCCCTCTTCCATCTGCGTTTTGTGTAAAGAAATTCTGCCTGAATAATTACTTGTCTGTCCCCTTTGCTCATTCCCAACATAATCATTCTTCAACCTTCTGTTTCCAATTAGTTCTTATCTCAAATGGCTTATTGGCATCAATCTGTTCTCAGCATCACCAAAGTGCACAAAACTACCCTGAAACATGGGGGAATCTAGATAAGGCTGAGGCTCACCCATCAATCCAGTGGAGTCTCCTCATTTCACCCCAGTGCCTTCCATTTCTCAGGAAACCTGAGATAGGAGATGGTGTTGAGACAGGCTGTTGATATAGCACATTTTGGAGCAAAATGACATCCATGAATATTGCAGGTACTGTGCAAGGTCTGCGAACATAGCCATTGTTGGACATCTGGTGTCAAAAAGAACTGTTTCAAAACAAGGTCACGGTGTTAAATCATGGTGTAGACAGCTTCTGAGCAGTGTCCACTGCTGGAGAGGGTAACCGAGACCTGTTTGTCAATGGTTGCACTCTAAGTCTTGCTAGTCACTTTGATCTGCAAACTGTTTTGCCACAGGATCATGACTAAAAGTGGGCTGAAAGAACTCCACTGCCTTTATTAGTCAGCTAGGCATAGAGAGAGAGTGGTAATAGGGTCAGGCAAGAAAAACAGCACTTTCAAAAAGGCTAGTGAACTTGGCATGGCACGAACAAGCCCAAGGACACATGTTTGATAACCATGTAGTTACCTATGCTCAGACAAAAGAGGCTTTAGAACTTATGCATCCAAAGTTCGTTTTTTTTTTCTTTTCCAAAGAAACTGACATCCAAGGGCATTAAATGGCTTTTCCAAAATCATAACTAATTAATGGTAGAAGTTGAATTCCAATCTTTTTAACTCCTAGTAAAGTGCTCTTTCTAACAAGCTGCACTGCCAAGACCATGTCTGGAAGAACTCATTTAAAGCACAGGTCAAAGCTGCTCTTTTTATTCCATGAGCATGTGGATTTGCCTTTCTTAGTCATTGCTTAGTTCTAGGACCAAGGCCAATACTTGCCTCATAGGAGACATTCAATAATTCTATATTTTCTGGAAGAATGGAGAAATGAATAGACCTACATTAAGGCACTAGCAGGCATTGAGTGCCTCCTATGGGCCAGATATATTTCATACAGTGTTTCATTTGCACCCCCATCTTGGGAAGGGGTCCCTGGGACAAATCCCTCTTCCTGGGGTCTAAACTCTTCCAAGGAGAAGCCATTTTGTAATGAGATTTTTATCTGGATACAAAATCAGCCCCTTAGGAATTTGAAAGCTGTATGCTTTAGGTATAGAATTACCTGAGGCAATTGACTATGCCGCCACAGTTTAATTTCAGATTCACTGTAAATGTGGGATTGGATTTTATCTATCATTTTAAAAGATCTCTTTGGGTGGGGTTGCCCTGTCTTGCTGGCACCCCTTGAAAAACCCCACCCTTGAGCACTCCCTCACTCTAGATGTGATGAGGCTGCCCCACCCCCACCTCCCTATCTCTCTTTGCCTCAGAGGAGTCAGACTGCACTCAGTCCCATTGGACCTATAGTGCTGGCTGGGGCTTACTTACAGCCTTTCTCTGGGACATACTGGACCACAGCACACACATTTTGCCCGGCAGGCTGTTCATGTCCCTCTGAGGATCCCTGATAGTGCTGTTTTTCTTCTGGCTTGCTAGAAGGGAACGGGGTTTCTAAGGGTAAGTGGCTGTCAAGATAACACCCCAGTCCTCCTCTGCCATTGATGTGTCTCATGCCTGAAGTGGTAGAGATGTACACCCCTTAACATCCCTGGCTAACTGAAATTCTTTCCCTTTCCTTATCTCCTCAGTGTTGGAGGGAAAAGTTGCCATTAAAACTCACTTGAGCTTTCATTCATACTCTGGTCAGTCCCTGTATAATGGTACTTTCATGTACAGGGGAAGAAAAAGTTCTTTTGCTTCCACTAAAAAAGAAAATTTGACTTTAAAGTAGGAGATAGTTGTTATCAACCCTATTTACATATGAAGAAACCAAGGTTTGAAGATGTTTCTATGTGTGCATGTGTGTCTCAAGATTCTCAACTAATTGATAGGAGAAAACAGAGTTAAAATACAAGTTGGTCTAATTCAGAAACCCAAATTGTTTCTGTGACACCACACAACCTTTACATGAGAGAAGATAAACAGATATGAGAGTCAATACAGTCCCATTCTTGCAGATAATAAACAAAAGAAAATTAATAGTTGATTTGCAGAATTATAGCTCTTCCCACTCATACAATTACCAGAGAGAGAGAGAGAGATAAATGCATTTTTTATCCATATTAAAACACACACATGCACACACTCAAAACCAGCAAAATTTCATGATCAGTTCATTGCAAAGTGTGATTCTCCTAGGATGCCCTCAGCTTTCTTTGATTTTCTTTACATTTTGAGGCTCTATCAGTGGCAAAAAGTGAGCTAATTGTGTCCAATGGTGGCCTATTAAAAGAAGTTATTGTTAATTCAGTGCCATAGAGAAATCAATAGATTTCACGCATTGCCGAAGCTCCTGTATCAGTTGATTTGCCAAGTTTTCATTTATGTAAAAATTTAACTCCACAAAAATTATCATGGAAATATTAAGTTTTTCTTTCATAAATTGCTGTAGATAGCTTTCATGAAATCTCTTCATCTAAACTTACTTAAAAAAATTTTTTTTGGTCCTCTACAGGTATGGACAGAATAAAACCCATGATTTGTATGGTTCACATATTAGCCAAAGCAAGAGGTATGTTTGCAACGTAAGCTACTTATAAAAACAAACAAAGCTACTTAGTTTTTCCTATTTGCACATGCATTTATTTTTATATAGTTTTTGGTATTAAGAGACCACAAACCCTTTAGCAAACAGTTTGTGGAATGAACTGGAGTCTCTGCTTCCTTGTAAAGAAAGGAGGACCCAGTTCTGAAGATTGGATTATAATATTTGAAATGCTTAATAGCTATGGCTTATTGGTTGATTGATTGACTATTTTGCACATAAGGTTTCAGGCACAGTACATTCACCATATGACCTCCCAACCTCCAGACAACCTCCAAGGGAAGTATTATTATCACCATTTTACAGATGAGGAAACTGAAGCTAACAAAGATTGAAGTACTTTTCTAAGCTCACTTCTTTAATATTTGTCAGAGCTGAGATTCAAACCCAACTATAACCACAAAGCTCTTGCAATGTCCAGCTTCATTTAATATTCTAAAGGATAGTTTCAAATTTCAAGCTAATAGTTTGATAAGTGATAGGTAACCAACTCGCCTTTACAGATTGCACAGCTAACACTTGTCTTTCTTCTTGGCAAATTATAGAGCTTTGGAATACAATTTTAATGCTTTAAAGATCTCCATGAAGCCAGTTAAACACATCAGTCAAGGAAGTGTTTAAGTTACACACATATCAGTGTACACCACCGTATGGGGCAGAATTTGACACTTCTGCCTTGCACTTATTCAAAATACAAAGCTATTTTTCTCGAGAAACACAAAACAAAATAAAACAGACCACTTTTTTCTCATGTCTACAGACCACTTCATGTGTATATGATTTGACTATTCAATATGGCAAACATGATAATTTATTCAATTATAATAATATACCAACTTTGTTATCTGTGTGTCTGGTGGCATGATTAATGACCTAGTATATCTGAATTATCTACCAATTAATTTTCATTAGAAGCTCAGAGGAGACCCTGATACTCCCACAATATATTCTGAAAGTATTATCTATTCAGTTTAGATATTGTTTAAGCATAAACTTGTATTAGGCCATGTTGCAGAAACATGCAGATCTGTGTCTTTTCTTTCTTCCAACCTCTCCTTTCTCTCTTCATTTTCCAACTTCTTTACTTCCCACGTTGCCTTTATAGAACTACAATTTTTAATGTGCTTGGCTTCAGTGTCAGAGCAATATGAGGAATAGCCATGTGGAACGTATCTATATTGCTTGTAAAATTGCTATGGGGGACATTATGGAGCTCCCTGTCCCTTATATAAAGATCATTTTGACAAATTCTTCTTTGAACTCAGGGATAGGAAAGTTTATCTTTGTTGATGAACTGGTGTGCTTTCTGTTCATAGAAAATGATAGCTCTGTAATCCATCATGTTGTCTCTGCTTCTGCTGTTAGGAAATGATGAACTAGAACTTGGCCCAATCACAGCAACGTTCCTCAGGTAGGATTTCCTGTGTATGTTCATTCACTGGTTTTTCCTTTTAGAATTTATTTTTATTAATTATTTTGTTGTAACAGTTGCTATATCTATGCATTTTAAAAATATGTCACCGCTTATCCTTTTTGGGATTAGGTTAGGGTACAAATGACTTAACAGAAGTATATGTGTTTGTAGTTGTGTTTGTATACGAGGCTGGGGAAAGAGAGAGACGTACATTTCTCTAAGATTCACGAAGTCTATTTTATTGCTTTTCACCATATAATCTTCATCAAATTATTCAGACTCCACGGTGAGCATAACATTGTGCTAGATATATACAGAAGAAAATATAACAAAAACTGAGTTTGTGAGATGAAAGGCCATGAGAACACATTTCCTCTCAAAACTGCACAAATTCTGCTTACAAATTCAAGGCTTTTTACTAGCCATCTAAGGAAGTGACTGAAAGGGTCTACCAGCCTGTTACTCTGTATTAGGTCTCATTTTTCTAAGTGTACCTTCAGTTAAAGCAAGATTTATTTATTTTCATTTCGCTTTGTTTCAAAAAGGATTTGGGACAGTTATCATAATATGAACTAAATAGGAACTAAATATATGTAATTAAATTACAATAAAGTTCATGTTAACATGGATAGGGCTAAAAGTTTAATGGATCTTTAACTTATCAGTATTACTACTTTTAATACTGTGTGCTTTTACTTACAAAAGGAAATCACCTCCACTAATTTAATGCAAACATTTGCTTATAGATGTTTGTTACCGTTTTAGTTGAAAATATTTTTTCTTTTTGTAAATGTGGCATATAATTTTTGCTTAGTGGCTTCACAATACAATCTCTTAAAGTGTTGCCTAAGAATCTGAAATAGTTTCTAAAAGGGGGCGACTCAAAAGAGCCAAGAGGGTTGGGCAGGGTAATACTTAAATTAACAGACATGATTGGGAGATTTAGGCTCCTTATTTATACCATTTTATGATTAACTGAGGGTCAACTCTGCTGTGAAATGAGGTCCTACAAGGGAGGAGGGGTTGGCATTTGAGGAATGCACTTTCACTTGTGTGCAATGTCATTAAACACAGTGAAGTTTCAACAGTGAAGTCTGCCTCTCTCCCATCCTCACAGCACACCTCTCTTCCTACCTTTTGTTTAATCTAGGCAACATCCTCTCTCACTACCTTGAACTTTGCAGCTAGTGATGAGTAAGTGGGTACGAACAATAACAGCTGATAAAGATTTAAAGGACTACTTTTAGGAGAAGGTTGCATTTGAGTAGGAAAACACATCTACATAGATGTAGGTGAACACGTTGCAAGACTCGATGGAGTAATCTCTCATGGTTGATATTTGGTCTTCATGGTAGGCTGAAAGCTAATGCTGGAATGAGAGAGACGTCTATGATGGACTCATCAAAATTACACTACAGAAATATCCAGATCTACTCTCAGTCTGTCATTCTTAAAATATAAATTTTTACTAACATTTAATCTAGTAGCAGGAAATAATTAACATTAGAGACAATATATTTTGGAAAAAAGTGATAAAATACATTACATCAGTTTTGATAATTAGTGTACTCCCACAAAACACTGAGTATTTTTCTTTAAAAAATATTTCGTAACCAGGGTCACCAATTAAAATTTTCCAAAATTGCATATTTCCTCTCTCCTTATATTTGTAAGTTCTATACCACTTTCCTCATTTTTTTTTAACAAGTTGGCAAGTATATTGTTTCCTCCTGGTGTTGGAATAAATAACTAAAAGCATCTTAAAAACTCATCCATCAATTATCTCTTTTTTTCTTTAGAAAACTATTAGCCTTTTTTTTCATTGATTTTACTGCCTCATAGTCAAATCAACTTACCTATACTTGTTTTTCACGGTTCGGTGTGCAGGAATGAGCAATGATTTCCTTCATCAACCATCCACCTAAAAATTGTTTTGCTTATTAGTCAGTATAAATTGTTTTCCTACCAAAACATAACATATCAGCATGGAAAGATTTATTGCTCAATTTCACTCTACTAGATTTTCCCTTGTCCAATACAGAAGCCTAAAAATACTGGTGTCTGATGTGCTGTAGAAGGAGAATAGACTCTATTACCACAGAGGTCCAGGTTCTCTTCGATTTGGCAGCATCCTTCCTCTGTGGCCTTATCTCCTGTTTGTCCCCCTGACATGAATTCCATGTAGCTCCTCTGAATTACTTCCTCAGCATGCTCTTTAAGCTTGGATTACCTTTCATAAACATACTTCTTCAATTACCGTCTCCTAAATCCTATCCTCAATCTATTTCACGGAAGTGAACTTTTTCTAATTGTTCTTCTATAAGTGGTTGAGACTAAAGGTCTCAACCACTTATATAACTTCTACCACTCAAAGCGTGTTGGTAGAGTTTTGCATATGTTGGGGCTCAGAAAACAATACCTCAGAATATGACATGTTGGCATGTTGAGTGCTTTGAACAAAGGAGATTGAAAGGCCTCAGAAATAAGCCTCAGCACCGAGGTCTCTCTCTGACTTTCCTTCCCTAGTGCAGGGAGGTGTTCTTTATGAAGTTCCCTTATCTGACTGAGGGAAGTTCTTTCAAAAGGAATGCAGTCGTCTTAAACTCCCTACCTAGGAATCTCATCAAACAACCAGGGAAGATTAATTACTAGAGAGGAGATTAAAAAGTTATCACCATACCCAGACAGGCTATGGCCTATTCTTCTGGAGGCTGCTCTGAAAAATAATTTTTTTAACCTTAGAGACTTTATCTGCATCCTAAGACAACCTTTGTTTGCAGTGCAGCTCTGCCCCTCATCTTCCCATAACTTGTCACCACCTCCCCCGAGCCCGGAGGAACTTTGTCCCAGGATACTACTCGGTGTTGCTCAGACCCATTCATTTTTCTCTAAAAATTATTTATTCTTTCTTTAAAATTGCCTACATTCTCCACTTTTTGCTCCCCTATGAAGAAGGTATTCATACTTCAACCATTAGGCTCTTTCTTGAGCTGCATATTTTGTGTGGCTGCCATGTACATGTGCACATTAATAAACTTGTTTGCCTTTTCTCCTGTTAATCTGTTTATTGTCTGTTTATTTCAGCGACTCAATTACCTAACCTCCAGCGGGAAAGTTTAAACTTTCCTACACGTACTTGTATAAGTATACAAGTTAATTTTCTATTCTACCACCAATATTGAGTAGCTACCATACAGCAGATACTATATGATAAACAGGGGATATTAAGAAGAGTAAGATACAATTCCTGACCTTAAAAGCTTACAGTTAAGAGGTAGTGACACGCATTTTAACAAATAATTAACATACACTGTTATCAAAACAAAATAAGAGAGAGATCCCCAAAGTATTAATGAGATACAGAAGAGTATCATGGTTGTCATAGATTATCTTTATCAAGATGATGATGTCTTAGTGGGCCTTGAGGAATAAATTGTGAGGGGAAGGGGCATTAGTAACAAAGGAAATAGGTTTTACAGAAGAAGAGAGCATGGGATATTGTTTGACAGAGATCAGCAATCTCTTATTCACACTCTCAAATCTAAAGAGTTTCAAAAACTAAACATTTTTTTCTTAACTCATTTGGTGTTAATACTGATCTCATCTTATCTCAGAAAACCTCAACTGAACTGACATGAAATTAGTAATTTTATGTTTTATTCCAGCTATATTGATGTATTCGATATGGTGCTGCCCCAGACTTCTGATAAATCATCTAAGTTGTATACCAAGTTACCATCTAAAATCTGAAAAATTCTGAATTCTGTAACACATCTATCTCTAGCACCATTGGATTCGGGAATGTGGGAAAGCTGGTGCGTGCCTGTAATCTCAGCTACTCGGGAGGCTGAGGCAGGAGAATCTCTTGAACTCAGGAGGCAGAGTTTGCAGTGAGCCAAGATCATGCCATTGCAATCCAGCCTGGGAGACAAGAGTGAAGCTGTCTCACAAAACAAACAACAAACAACAACAACAACAACAAAAATTCGAATGGCTGTTAAGATGGAATAAAACAGATAAAACTGGAAAAATAATTTGTGGCCAGACTGTATAGAATATTTTATTCCAAGGCTAGTCAGTTTGGACTTGAACCTACAAACATGAGCAAAAGTGTGCATAAGAGACCTAGCTGCACATGATTTTCAAGGCCTGTGTCTTATACTCTTATTTTAGACTTCAGCAAGAATGTCATATCCTTTCTAGGACTTTCTCTGCCTTCATAGGTAGAATAGGTCACTTGCCTCTGTTTCTTCATGGTTTTATTCAGGGAATCATTGTAATGCAACATGTTGTATTATTCAACATATGTAGTTTGTTTCTGTATTTAATTAGAACATAAACTATATCAAGAGACCATTTATTACAATTCATTCAGCAGCTCTGGTTTATTTATTTATTTTTTATATTATTTTATTTGTTGATTGGCTTGCTTCTATTCTCCTTGTTCCAAAATGATTTAAGACAGCTGGAACCATCTCTCAATCACTTCATACTGAATTCATTAATTAAAATAAAATACTACATTTAGAGCGCTGTAAGTGCCAGGATCTTTTCTAAGTGCTTTACAAAAATTACAAAAGAATACCTCATAATCCTCACAACAATTCTATAAGATAGGCCCGTTATCATAACCATTTGTCACTTGAGGAAACGGATGCTCAGAGAGGTCAATTAATTTACTTAAGGCTGTAGAGCTAGTAACTCTCATAGCCATAGCATTTCATCTTACCCTGTAAGCCACACTGCCTCCTGATGAACGAACTCTGCATCCCATGCATTGCCCAGCAGTGTCTTGCATAAAATACATTATCAAGGTATATTTGTTAATATGTGAGATAAATTAATGTTTTAAGATGATAATTTGCCTGAATTTGTAGAAGTTGCCTCCTTTCTTCAGTGCCTTAATTCTTTTTTTTGTTTTTGTTTTTGTTTTGAGACTGAGTCTCGCTCTGTTGCCCAGGCTGGAGTGCAGTGGTGTGATCTAGGCTCACTACAAGCTCCGCCTCCTGGGTTCACGCCATTCTCCTGCCTCAGCCTCCCGAGCAGCTGGGACTACAGGTGCCCGCCACCATGCCCGGCTATTTTTTTCTATTTTTTAGTAGAGACGGGGTTTCACCCTGTTAGCCAGGATGGTCTTGATCTCCTGACCTTGTGATCTGCCCGCCTTGGCCTCCCATTCAGTGACTCAATTCTAAGAGCCACATTTGGCAGACGTTCATTGGCATGGTGAGAGCACAGCATGCAGGTGAATTCTGTGTTATCTATAAATGAACTTGAATTTTAAAAAATACACAAGTAAGTAATGTTTATTGTAAAAATGGAAACAAAAACACAGAAAAAAAAAGAAAGTCCTTTTTAATTTCTTTCCTTGATTTTATTCCCCAGAGTCATTTGGCCACTGAGGAAATCTGCACTGACATTTGGCATTGAAATACAACTGGATTCATATATGCATATATAACATAATTTTACACATATGTATAGAAAACTGTTGATTTAGTTGTCTGTAGTCATTTGTCCAGTTGATTCAATAAAACTTATTTATATATCAAAATTATGGCACCGTAACTGTTACAAATTTTAGTGATCCCCTAGCAAGACACTTGGGGTTTTTTTTCCATTGACAAAAATGGAATGTCTACATAATTCCTGCATTTTTTTAAACATCATTCATGATTTTGGTGTTTTGTGAGGTAAAATACTTTGCATGACAAGACAGTGTAGGGTCGGAGGAGTTTGTCACTCTTTCTTTTTTTTTTTTGAGACAGTCTCGCTCTGTCACTAGGCTGGAGTGCAATGGCAAGATCTCGGCTCACTGCAAGCTCCACCTCCAGGGTTCACTCCATTCTCCTGCCTCAGCCTCTCCAGTAGCTGGAACTACAGGCTTGTGCCACCACGCCCAGCTAATTTTTGTATTTTTAGTAGAGAGGGGGTTTCACCATGTTGGCCAGGATGGTCTTGATCTCTTGACTTCGTGATCCACCCACCTTGGCCTCCCAAAAGTGCTGGGATTATAGGTGTGAGCCACTATGCCTGGCCCATGCGTTTTAATTATCTACAATAAAAGGGGAAGAAAGTACTTAATTAAATTTACAGGTGATGCTAAATCGAGAGACGTTGAGAACATCCGTGAGGGCTGATATTCAAAGAAGTTAGAAATATGTAAAAGAAACAGCAAAACAATATTTAGATTGCCAAAAATTTAATTGAATGTGTTAAAGGCTTATTAATCAGCCCACCAATTACTTATAAGAAATAGAAGAAGAAATAGTGACTTCTGCTTTTATAGTGAGATATGACTGCAAAACTAAGATCACACCCAAACTAAACAATCTTTACTCCTATATATGCTGGTATGCCTTGTGACTCTCTTACAATAATTAATTTTATAAGTTAAATACTGTTTTTTTAAGGTCATTCTAAGTTCTTTCATTCTGGAGAAAAAGCTAGAAGGAAATGAATACTTATTGTAAACCTACCATCGACAGGCATTTCATTTACATAGATAATCTCATATAATTTGCAATATAACTGTGTGAAGAAGGTTCAGTGTTCATATCTTTGTCTGTTGTTTTTTTTTTTTTTTTGAGACGGGATCTCACTCTGTCGCCCAGGCTGGAGCGCAGTGGCACGATCTCAGCTCACTGCAAGCTCCGCCTCCCGGGTTCACGCCATTCTCCTGCCTCAGCCTCCCTAGTAGCTGGGACTACAGGCGCCCGCCACCACGCCCTGCTAATTTTTTGTATTTTTAGTAGAGACGGGGTTTCATCGTGTTAGCCAGGATGATCTGGATCTCCTGACCTCGTGATCTGCCCGCCTGGGCCTTCCAAAGTGCTGGGATTACAGGCGTGAGCCACCGCGCCCGGCCGTCTGTTATTCTTTTTTGTTTCAGCTTATATCTGAATTTGACAATTTATTTTCTGATATTTGATATGAAATTTTCTCCTAAAATCAAACTTTCATGTAAATTCACATTAAAATATCTATATAAATTTAAGTAGGCAAAAAACTGGACACAATTTTATTTTAATTAAACTTTTAAAATTAAAATGCAATGCTACACTAGCTACCACTCATAAGCTAATGAGTGATTTTTAAATTAGTCTAATTATTCAGAGACAGCCATAGAGTGTTGTGCTGATGAACTACAGTAATAATGACATGTGTCCATAGTTTGTTGTTGTGTCCATGGCAGGCATTTGTGAAATATCTATTCATCAGGCAATACTTAGTGAGAATGTGTTTAGCCATTATAAAAAGGTATATGCAAATGAGCATCCCATGAGACTGTGCAACAAACATTTAATTAGCTATACAAAGAAACAGTTAAATATACAAACACACATTACAGAAAATTGGCTAGTGTGTATTGTTAATTTGTGCACATAATTCCTAAATAGCACTGTTTAATAACATTTGTCTTTATCATATGCCTATTAATAGACGTGTAATTTTACTTAAAAATTAATTTTGTTGTATTTCTTCTATCTTCTCTTAATAAAAAATCATAAATATATTGAGTAACATAATTTGGATATTTTTAGCATTGCATTTTTAATTAAGGACAGTAAAATGTCAAAACTGAAGTGTGGATTTATTAAGTTGATACAAAAAAGAGATTCATAGAGTAGTGTACATTACAAAGGTAGGTGTCAAACATTATTTGTCATTGTATACAACAAATAATAGTAATCTATAGTTTTAAAATTGGTATATTTATTCTAAAATACTTGTGTTAAAGTTTTTAGTTTCTTCATTTGTCCCTAAACTAGACACACAATTCTTTATTTTAAATAAAATCTCATTAATGACATTTGTAATTTGAGCTCCTGAATGTGAAGGAAATTCTTTGTGAATCTAGGTCTTTAATAAATACTTGCTTTATATTTTCTTGCTTTAAATCATATTCTATAGGAATATATTCAGATTAACATTTAAATTTTTCTTTTGTGTCATCACACATTTTTTATATATTTTTTAAAAATCTACATTAATTTTCATCATGACATTCTATGTTTCTTATTCACATAATGAATGACATGAAGAGTTAACAATGCAATTACTGTGTATCTCATAACGTGGTAATAGGATGCTTAAAATCACATTCAGAATAATCTTTTTTAAAGGATTTAGAGAGTAATCACAAGTTATAACAAGGACAGTAGTTCACAATTTCAAGCAAGTCTTCTCAATTTGAGTATTAACTCCCAGCTCAGTGTGAATCAGAAATACCTAGTTTTTAAAAAAATTAAACGAGTCATTTTATTTTTAGATAATCAAGAGGAGTTACTAGGTGTAGCAGCTGACCAGCCAGCTTTTCCAACACTATTTGCATCTCTGAAGCCCCCAAGGACAGAAAAGAGTCTTTTAATTGGTGAATCAACTTTAGTAGAACATGCATCTAGGAAATGAGGCCTACACTGTTGTCTTCACACCAGGCAAACCAGCTCCTGTTGTCATGGTGATCTTCTATAGCACGCTAGAGCCAGTGATGTGGAAAACAAGATGGCTTCTCCATTTATTTCGCCTTAAAGAAAGTTGCAGATATTAGCACATGATTATTGAATTTAAAGTATTTTTAATACGTCTATCAAGATATTAAAAAATTTAGTTTGGATAAAATTTAGCTGTCTCCCAAACTTCTAAAATTATCTATGAGCTTCAAGGTAAAGGAATTATTTTCTTTCTTTTAAATGTAAATGTCTTAAAACCCAGCTTTCCCATTGAGCTATGCTTCAAGGAGCAGGTCAGATTTCAGTTCATGTATGATTTCTATTTATTTTGGATTAGCATGAGGGTTATAGAATGACACATGTTATATGTAGGCTTTATTGTGTAAGAATAAGCTGCTTCAGCAATTTCATCGCTTATAAAGGAGCTCTACATCTGAAAGAGATCCTGAGTTTTCGGATTGGAAGCCAATAAAGTAGGAAAAATGCAGAAAGGAAAGATCCTAGCAATCTATAATTGGAAAGAAGCTTCTTGTTACTCATAGATGATTTTTCCATCTCCAGTTTAAAAATGGTATAGGCAATTTTTATTGAGTGACCTTTTAATAAACATTTGGACACAAAACAATCCTTCCATTTTGGGCTCCTCTACTCATTCATTCATCTTTTAATAAAACGGAACTGAGACAAATCTCTAAAATATTTTGTAAGCATTACGAGAGAGATGGAAGGATTAAGATGCGAATGCTTTACAATTAGTGAATTAATTATTTATACTAGATTTCTTCTATGAAAACAAGCACATGGAAAGTGAAGACAAAATTTTCTCCTAAATTACAATATATGTTTCTAAAGTTGATAGGAACTTTGAGTGATGCTCATATTATTTTGCAGAGTGCAGATGCACAACAGTACATTTGTTGTTTGCTTTTTACACTTTAGGAAAGTGATAGCTAAATTTGGTTTTATATATGTAGCTACCCTTCTATTAATTCATCATTTTGATGAATAGCTATAGCATTCAATAAAGACATTAATATCAATGACTACTAAACTTCAGATGTAGCATTTTCCAAACTGTCTTTTGACACACTTGTGTTTTGGGAAATGTTAATATGTTTTCTGTCATCAAAGAGTTTTATAACCCAATTAATTTGGAAAAAATTGCATTTTGTCACCCTTTTGGTGATTCAAAATGAGTTTACATATTAACGACACACAAAAGTTCTATAGTAAAGAGATCTGTTTCACCCACTGTTTCCAAAGGCTTTCGACCATGAATCCTCACCATCCCCCAACCCCACCACCCAGAAAACATTTAATTACATCTTGTGGCATGCTAGTGATTTTGGAAACACAACTGGGAACCGTGGTTTTAATAGAAGGGATTATTCTGATATTGTCAAGACTCTGATTTTGATTTTCTCAGATTCTGGTAATCTTTGTTTACATTTAGTTCCCATCCTGAACATGCATAAGCCTGATCACCAGGCTGATCACCAGGCTACTAGAGAATGTTTACGCTGCAAGTGTGAATGAAAGTTGTCTACCCTGAGCCTGTGCCCTGCTCTGAAGCACTGAATGCTCACTTTCCACCCCGTTTCATCATTTTTTCTTAACAAATTCCTTGGCAGAAGTGGTGACAATGTTTTGTTAAGAAAAAATAAAAAAGAGGCTTGGTGATATTTTGGCCAACATATTTTTATTTCAGCATCTCGAGCTATAATTACTGTGTTGTTCCTGCGCAGAGTAAACTATACAGAGATAGAAGGTTCTATTGGGGGTACAAGGCTGTGGAAATTCCTCTTAAAAAGGAAGTGAGCAATAATTTACATACATTTATAGAGTAGTGCCCTCTTATCTGCAGTTTTGCTTTCCATGGTTTCAGTTACTCACGGTCAACTGCAGTCTGAAAATATTACATGGAAAGTTACAAAAATATTGCCTAAGTCTTAAATTGTGTGTCATTCTGAGACATGGGATGAAATCTCTTGCTATGCTCCTTGGTTCCTCCTGGGAATTGAATCTTCCCTTTGTCTAAACCAGTAATCAACAACAACAACAACACACACACACACACACACAACCAGCAGAGTCTTCATAGGACAGGATAAGCCTAGGAAGCTATAGACACCATCACTTAATAGTCATTTGGGTTATCAGACTGTTGCAACATCCCAGTGCTTGTGTTTGTCACCTTTATTTTACTTAATAATGGCCCCAAAGTGAAAGAGTAATGATACTGGCCATTGAGACATGCCAAAGAGAAGTGCTTCTTTTAAGTGAAAAGACAAAAGTTTTTTGACCTAGTTAGGAAAAAAAAAAAACTGGCATGCCAAGGTTGCTAAGATCTATAGTGAGAACATATCTTCTATCTGTGAAATTATGAAGAAGAATAAAAGAAAAATATTTGTTCTAGTTTTGCTGTCCCACCTCAAACTGGAAAGGTCCGGAAAAGGGGTGTGCCAAATGCTTAGTTAAGAATTAAAAGAATTAAAATTAAATTTGTGCATGGAAGGCATGCATGGAAGACATGTCAGTTAGAACAGAAAACATGTTCTAATTGACAGCATATTCTCTGTAGTCTCCAGCATCCACTGGAGCTCTGGGAACATATTCTCCCAAGATAAGGGAGGACTACTTTGTGTGTATTATAACAATGTTACAATAAGCTAATACAATGACACAGTATTAAAGTTGAAATATTTTGTAGGAAGTTTATGGGCATGTAACAAGATGTGAACACTTGGAATTGCAAAGAATTATAATTTATTGAGAATAAATATCGCTTTGTTTCCATAACATAGGATTTTACCATCCTATAAAGATTCTGCTTCTTGTGTGTGTGTATGTGTTGTTGTTGTTGTTGTTAATTACTAGGTTCAGATGAGAAATAGTTGTACCCTTAGACGAAATGACCTTGGATGTATAGCTTTTTGCTGCTTTAAAAAAGTAGAAGATAAAACAACAGTTAATTTTCTCTTGGTCTTTTTTGACGTACATTTAAAACAAAATCCCTTTCAGCCTTTATTTTTTCAGAATTCTTGCATAAGCGGAATCCTCAGACACAGCTGTTTGGGCTCACCCTTGCTGATTTGGGAGGCAAGTTAATTCTTTGAAGACATTCTGCTGATCTTAGGGGAACAGAGCTCAAGTCATTTGGGCAGAGGAGATGAGAGATACCAAATTAGATTACTTGATAGGTCCGAGGACTCTCCGTTTCCTCATATGACTTGTAAGCATTGAAACATTTATAGAGCACAAAGGACAGAGGGACGATAAAAAACCTAAGATGATGAGATCCATAAAACGGTGAGAAGAAATTCACTCAGGGAAGTGGAGAGAAAGGCCAAAGTAAAACTAGCAAGCATGCGAAGGGGACAAAGTGTGAGGAAAGACAGACAGAGAGGGATAATGGTTCACAGACAGGAAGATGAGTGTTTGCCGAGACAAATGTGGGCTTCAATGTGTAAAGGAGTTTTCGGAGTTTTTGTAGTGATTTTTCTCCCCACAAGATCAGCAGAGGCCTGGCACAAAGGTTTCAATTTACTTTGCAAAGGCCACTGTCACTTCCTAGCTTTTGCCCTGGCATTTGCTACCTTCCCTGTGGGAGTTGTCAGCTCAGGTAATTCCTACTGAATATCCTAATTACTGTCATTTTATACATGGCTCACTTTAGGGTCCAGGAAAAACAATATGGAAACCAGTAAAGATTTTTTTTCAACATGTGGGCAGAACCTGCCTGCCCATATGTAAAAGTCACCCAAGCAATACTTTATGCATTGTTACAAGTTCTCACCAAATTACTGTTTCTTTGATTTTGGCTTTAAGTTCTCTACTTTCGGTAGCATCACTGCCTTTATCATATTCTGAATCTTTATAGCTTCTCCATCATTTGTTTCTCCTAAATTTCCATATAGATAAAGCAGTCTTCTAAAGCGATGTTTACTATGGCTATAGGTGAATATCCCCTTTTCTGTTAAATGAGCTGAAGTAAAGGAGAAAAAAAAATGAAAATTTCCCTTCTATTTCCATTAACAAATGAACTTGCAACAAGTCTGAGTGTTGAGTTTAAAAAAAAAAAAAATTTCCCCCTTTCCCCAAGTAACTCATGTTTTTCCAGCAGTGAGGAAAATGAGTTATGCACACAACTGTTCAGTTACCTCATCACATCAGAATCAGAAGGGGGTGGGGAAAGGAATTGTTTTGCTATGAATAACCAGGAAGTGCGTTTTTGCAAGCAATAGTTCAGGATGAAAACTATAACTGCAAATTAGTTGGTTTTAGAAAAACATGTAAAAAAGAAAATGTTGAGTTACTTGTAGAGATAAGGTTGTAACTGTGTTAGGTCTATTTAAAACAAGTTGAAAATAATTGCTTTTTTTATAAATTTGTTTTTCTCCAGATTATATCCATAAATTATTTATTGAATCCAGTACATAGAAAATAACTGACTACTGATTTTTATGAAATCTACCAATTAAATTCTTTAATTACTTTGTTTTACTCCTCCCCCTTATTTCTGAACAAAAATAATATTTATTTTGCCTTTTAAACTCACTTCTAGTTTAACTGCTTGCTTCATGATGCCCTAACAGACTTAAAGTGTGACTGTTGACTCAGCTTCACCTGAACCGAACATCCAACTATAGATCTAATTAAAAAGGTTGAATGGCATCAAGTCAAATTGGGAAAAATTACTCAGTTTATGGCAGAGGGAAGTAAAAACCCTCTTAGGAAAATAGGTAAACTTCAAAACCAGTCCCTTAGACTTCAATTCAGAGAAGGGTGTTTTTCAAACCTTTTAATTTAACTCGAATGCCTTGTATGTCAATGAAACATGATATTCTTTTTAAGAGCATTAGGTTGAATATAAAGAAACTTTTAAACTCTCCAGGGAGTCCTTTCATTAGGGGTTCTTTTTACAACATCTGGCTAGTGATTTCTAACAGGCTGAAATTAGTGTCTTTTTCTTTTCAATTTTCTGTGCTAAAACTATTAGGAAGATTGCCTGTGGTCTCGAAAACTAAACAAAACCCATACTACACGTCCTTCTTCATATGTCTTTTGTAATACATGTGGAATATAAGGGCAATTTTTATGCCCTGAAAAAATTTGAATGTCAAACTGCAAGCAGCCCTCTCCAGGCTGGCCAGGATACTGGGCTATGAACTAATCCTGGAGCTCTGCCCAGTAGGGGCATTTTTTTTTTTTTTTTTAAAGTAGATGCGGTCTCTCTCTCTGTTGCCCAGGCTGGAGTGCAGTGGTGCAATCTTGGCTCACTGCGGCCTCCACCTTCTGGGTTCAAGTGATCCTCCTGCCTCAGCCTCCCGAGTAGCTGGGACTACTGACATGCACCACCACACCTAGCTAATTTTTGTATTTTTAGTAGAGATGGGATTTCACCTGTTGGCCAGGCTGGTCTTGAACTCCTGATCTCCAGTCATCCACCTGCCTTGGCCTCCCAAAGTGCTGGGATTACAGGTGTGAGCCACTGCGCCCGGCCAATTATGTAACGGTATTAAAGTCTACTTTCTTAGAGGATTTCTATCTAAGGTCTTCAAAGATGTGAGTAGAAAGGTTGACAGAGAGCTACAGAAAGAGTAGGCAGCAGAGGGCACGGGGCAAAAGACAACAGAAGTATTCAGTAGTCAGAATATTCTCTTTAACCAGAGAGAGGTTAGGCAGCTGTGGCAGAAAGAGGAGAAACAGAAGTAGGAGGAAAAGAATAGATGAGTCCGTATAATAATGAATCATTGGAATACAGAACAATGGGAAGTATTATAAGATACATGCTTGTTACATCTCTCAAGCTCCTTTGCAGTGAGGTATGGGTCAGATGAATACATTTTAGCCAGTTGAATCTAAACAGAAATGTCACAAGGCAACCTCTGGGAGCTTCCTTATGAGACAGCATGTTTAGAGTGTTAGCCTCTTCTTATGTCTTTCCCTAGCCCAGCTACCTAGATTGTAGATACTGCCATTTGGACCATGCTTGATTTGGATGGTAAGAAATAAGGAGTGTGAGTTCCCTACACTGAGGAATATGACACCAGCTTTGGACCACCTGTCAGGATACTTATTTGAGAGAGTCCTAAAATTCTATTTTGTTTACATCACTGCTCCTATCCCCTACCTCTACTCTGATTGTTTCATGTACCCACTCCTAATTGTAAGCAATATACGTGGTTGAAGGACTGTCTAGGAAACACTATGTTTGAATAAGAGAGGACACATACAGATTTTGAGTTATTTAATGAAGATATTCCCAAACAAAAAAGATTGAAAAATAAAATAAAATGCATCTTCTCATCTCTGGAAGTACTCAAATAAAGACCTCATGTCAACTGATAAGTCATGTTAGAGAAGAAATGCTAGTATTTTTTTTTTTTTTTTGAGACGGAATCTCACTCTGTCGCCCAGGCTGGAGTGCAGTGGCACTATCTCGGCTCACTGCAAGCTCCACCTCCGGGGTTCACTCCATTCTCCTGCCTCAGCCTCACCAGTAGCTGGGACTACAGGTGCCCGCCACCATGCCTGGCTGATTTTTTTGTATTTTTAGTAGAGATGAGGTTTCACCATGTTAGCCAGGATGGTCTCGATCTCCTGACCTCATGATCCGCCTGCCTCGGCCTCCCAAAGTGCTGGGATTACAGGTGTGAGCCACCATGCTCAGCCAAGAAATGCTAGCATTTTATGAGGATATTGGACTAGATGATTACTCTGTGAATTTTCTATTGTAATACAAATAATTGTAAGTGATGGATAAATTGAGGTGTCTGCATTACTTGCTGTCTATTAGAAAAATATTATAATAGAACTTTTTTAATGATGAAGGATGTCCGTGGTCACTTCTTATAAATAGTTGACCATGTCTTTACCACATGACTAACTCTCTTTGATTATGAAGTTTAGATAGGTGGGCTCCCAATCCAATTTCTCCCCAAGAAATTAGAAATCGGACAAAGATGTCAACTGTTACCATGTTATTCAACATCCTAATGGAGATCCTATGCAGTGTAATAAGGCAAGAAAAAATATAAATAAGAACTGTAAAGGAAGACATAAAACTGTCATTTTTACGTGGTTGTGCACATAGGAAGTCCAGAATAATGCACAGAATAATAATAAATGTGATAACAACAAAAGAAATAGTGATCAAGAGAAGATCTCAAAAACAGTAAGAGAAGGGGACATATTACCTTTAGGGGGAATAAAGATAAGAATAGCCAATCATTCTTATCAGAAACAATGTGAACAAGAGACAATAGAAGGACATTTAAAACTCTACAAATCTATATGCAGAATTTTGAAAATATTTTTCAAAATTTAAGGATACTTAAAGATTGTTATAGAACACAAGAACTGAGAGAATTCATTTCCCATAAACCTGTGCTACAAAAAAATGTTAATATTAGCTTTTCAGGAAGAATAAAAATAATGCCAGGTGGAAACTTGGGCCAGAAAATTTAATTTTAAAATGTCATAAATGGAAAATATGAAAGACATTTCCCTCTCATGTTAAAAATGTTAAAGGATAATCAATTATTTGAAACAAAAAATAAAAGCAAACTATTTTGGGATTTGTAAAATATGTACAAGTGAATGGTATTAAAAATAGTACAAAGAATGGGAGGAAAGAAATAAAGAGGATACTTATATTGTAAGTGAAGTGATACATATTATTTGAAGGTAAATGATGAGAAGTAAAAGATGCATACTTTAAATCTTAGAAGAATCATGAGAACAATGACAACAACAAACTCAAAGAAATAAACTAACAATCAATAGTGGAGATGAACTGGAATATTAAAAAGTATACAATCCAAACGGCAGGGCACAAGAAAAGAAGGAAGAAAAATAGAATATATAGATAAAACCTTACAAAATAGTCACCATACTGTGACTTATACAAAATGCAAAAGACAGCCGGGCGCGGTGGCTCATGCCTGTAATTCCAGCACTTTCAGAAGCCAAGGCAGGTGGATCACAAGGTGAGGAGATCGAGACCATCCTGGCGAACAAGGTGAAACCCCGTCTCTACTAAAAATACAAAAAAATTAGCCGCATGTGGTAGCGGGCGCCTGTAGTCCCAGCTACTGGGGAGGCTGAGGCAGGAGAATGGCGTGAACCCAGGAGGCGGAGCTGGCATTTTCCACGCCACTGCACTCCAGCCTGGGCCACAGAGCGAGACTCTGTCCCCCCCCCCCAAAAAAAAAGCAAAGGATAAGCACAAAAGATAAAGGCAGAGATAGACAGACTGAATAAAAAGCAAGACTCAACTATATGCTGCCTATAGAAACAACTCTTTAAATATAAAGATTCAGATAGATTAAAATTTGGTAAAAAATATATGATTTTTGCACTAATTATAAGAAAAGTAGAATGACTATATTAATATAAGAGAATATGGACTTTGGACAAGAAAATTACCAGAGATGAAGTGGACTATTTTATCATAAAATACATCAATCCCATATGTGTATGCACCTCAAAAGAGCTTCAAAGCATATGAAATTTAGAAAGATATATCCTGATAAAATAGAAGAAAAATAGACAAATTAATTATCACAGTAGGAGATTCTACTTTCATCTTTCAGTATAGATAGAACAAATAAACAGAAAATCAATAAGGATAGAAATCATATGAGCAACACTATGAACCAACTTGACCTTTTTAACATTTGTGGGAACCACTACCAACAGAATATACATTGTTTGTAATTGCGTAGTGAACATTCACCAAAATAGTAGACTATAGAACAAGTCCTCCAAAACTTAGAAGAATTGAAATAATATAAAATATTTTTTGAAAGTGACAAAATATTTTCAAAAATCCATAACAAAACACTTAGAAAACTCCAAATATTTGGAATTAAATGACACACTTCTAAATAACTGATAGAACAAAGAAAAGGATCGCAATAAAAGTTAGAAGATATTTTTAATCAATAGTGATAATCAAAATATATAAAATTTCGTGAGCTATTGATAAAGTAAGGTTTAGAGGAAAATTTATGCTTTAAATCCTTATATTAGAAAGGAAAAAAGGATTTTAAAATTTTAAAAACTAAGGTTCCACTTGAAATAAATTAGAAAATGAACAAAGGAAATTCAAACTAAGTAGCAAGAAAGAATTAACAAAGAGCAGAGATGAATGAAATAGAATGAAAACAAACAATAGAGAAAATTAACAAAATAAAGTTGTAGTTCTCTGATAAACTCAATGACATTGATTAATCTCAATCTTAGTAGCTATAGGAAGAAAAAGTTCAGGGGGAGACAGACGTTACCAGTGAGAGGAATAAAACAGCAGAACCTCACTATAAATCCTGTAGTGAGGATTTATAAAAACAGCCTATGTACATGAATAGGCTAATGCTATCAACAAATTTATCTCCATACATTTGACAACTGAGAAATAAGAGTAAGAAGCAAAATGAAAAAATTATTTGAAGAATGCAAATTATCCAAGATAATCCAAAACAAAAAGAGAAAATCCTATATCAAAATTTTTTGCAACTAAAAAATGTTCAGTAACAAAATCTCTAGGTCCAAAGATCATCAGCAGTGAATTCTATCAATTATTTCACAAAATATTTTATACTAATCATACACTAACTTTTTCAGAAAATCAAAGAGGACGCAACATGTCCCGTATGATTTTATGAGACCAGCATTGCTCTGTTACTAAAACCAGGAATACATATTACAAGAAAGGACAAATAGAGATCAATATCTCTCATGAATATAGATGCAAATATACTTAACAGAATTTTAGCAAGTTAAGTCAGCAATATATAAGAAGGATAAAACTTTATTACCAGGGTGGAGTTTATTATGGAAATTCAATTTAATTCAAAGTTAAATTTGATTATATTAAAAGAATAAAGGAGATACTTCTAGATCATCTGTAGATATAACAAAGTATTTGATGAAATCCAAAACCCTCTTGTTTAAAACAAACAAAACAAAACCTCTCAGCAATCAGCAAACTAGGACTAGAAAGTAATTTGTTGAATATAACAAATTAGAATTATAAAAATCCTACAACTAAAATCATACCTAATGCTAATAAAGTGAATATTTTCTTTCTAACAAGAGAAAGATGAACATTGACACTGCTTTTGCTCAGCCATGTGCTAGAAGTCTTAGCCAGTGCAATGGGGCAAGAGAAAAAAAAGTACAGACATGGATGCCCTTGCTCCACTCCTATTCAACATAGTGCTGGATGTCCTAGCTGGAGCAATCATTCAAGAGAAAGAAAGAAAAGGCAGCCAGATAGGAGGAGAGGAAGTCAAGCTAATCCTTTTTGCACACTGTATGATTCTATACCTAGAAATCCCCCTTGTCTCTGCTCTCCTAGATTCATAAGCAGCTTCAGCAATGTTTCAGGACACAAACTCAATGTACAAAAATCAAGAATGCATTCCTAAGCATCAAGAATGTCCAAGCTGAGAGCCAAATCAAGTATGCAATCCCATTCACAATAGCCACAAAAAGAATAAAATACCTAGGAATACAAGTAACCAGGAAAGTGAAAGATTGCTGCAAGAATTACAAAAACCTGCTCAAAGAAATCAGAGATGACACAGACAAATGCAAAAACATTCCATGCTCATGGATAGGAAGAATCAATATCATTAAAATGGCCATACTGCTGAAAGCAGTATGTATAGATTCACAGATTTATAGATTCAGTGCAATTCCTATCAAACTACCAATGATATTCTCCATAGAATTAGACAAAAAAAAAACTACTTTATAATCATGTGGAACCAAAAAAGAGCCCAAACCAAGGCAATCTTAAGGGAAAAGAACAAAGCTGGAGGCATCACATAACCTGACTTCAAACTATATTACAAGGCTACAGTAACCAAAAGAGCATAGTATTGGTACCAAAACAGACACAAACTAATGGGAAAGAATAGAGAACTCTGAATTAAAGACACATACCTACAACCATCTGATCTTTGACAAAGTTGACAAAAACAAGCAATGGGGAAAGGACTCTCTATTCAATAAATGCTGCTGGGATAACTGGCTAGCCATATGCAGAAAATTGAAATGATACTCCTTCCATACACCATATGCAAAAATCAACTCAAGATGGCTTAAAGACTTAAATGTAAAACCGAAAACTACAAAAATCCTGGAAGATAACCTAGGAAATACCACTTTGAACATAGGACCTGGCAGAGATTTTGTGATGAAGACAACAAAAGCAATCTTAACAAGAGCAAACGTTGACAAATGGGGCCTAATTAAACTAAAGAGCTTCTGAACAGCAAAAGAAACTATCGAGAGTAAACAGACAACCTACAGAATGGGAGAAAATATTTGCAAAATATACATCTGACAAAGGTCTAATATCCACAGTCTATAAGGAATTTAAACAAATTTATAAGCAAAAACAAATAACTCATTAAAAAGTGGGCAAAGGACATGAATGTACACTTTTCAAAAGAAAATATACATGGCCAAGAAGCATATGAAAAAATTCTCAACACCTCTAATCATTACAGAAATGGAAATCAAAACCACAATGAGATACCATCCCACACCAGTCAAAATGGCTATTATTAAAAAGTCAAAAAATAACAGATGCTGGTGAGGTTGCAGAGAAAAGGAACACTTATACAGTTCACTTCTGGTGAGAAAGTAAATTAGTTCAACCATTGTGAAAAGCAGTTTGTCACTTTCTCAAAGAACTTAAAAACAGAACTACCATTCAATCCAGTGATCCCATTACTGGGTAAATAGCCAAAGGAACGTAAATCATTCTACCATAAAGACAAATGAATGGATATGTTCATTGCAGCAATATTCACAATAGAAAGACCTAGAATCAACCTAAATGTCCATCACTGGTGGAATGGACAAAGAAAATGTGGTACACATACACCATGGAATACTACTCAGCCATAAAAAGGAATGAGATCATGTCCTTTGCAGCAACACAGGTGGAGCTGAAGGTCATTCTCCTAAGTAAACTAACAGAGGAATGGAAAACCAAATGCCATATGTTCTCACCTATAAGTGGGAGCTAAACATTGAGTACATATGGATACAAAGAAAGGACCAATAGATAGTAGATACTAGGGCCTACTTGTTAGTGGAGAGTGGGAAGAGAGTGAGGATCAAAAAACCACCTATTGGGTACTATGTTGCTGATGAAATAATCTGTACACCAAACCCTCACAACATGCAATTTACCTATATGACACCTGCATGGGTACCACTAAATGTAAAATAAAAGTGAAAGAAAAAGCAGATTAAAAAAATGTAAGAGCAAATAGGACACTATTTAAAATAATACCAACGACTATATAAAGTATTTAGAGCTAAGCTATGTAAAGTAACATATAACTAACTGAGTGTGACAAATTAAATTCTGCCCAACCCAAAAAACAATGAGCAAGAATTAGACACTTTCTAACAGAAGATATACAAATGATTGATATACACATAAGATACTTAACATCTACATTAATCTCAGAAATTTAAATGAAAATCAAACTAATACCATTATTTACTCACTATAATGACTAAAATTTAAAAGACTAACAATACCAAATGCTGACAAAGATTAAAAGTGTCTTTTGTTTCAGAGAGTATAAAATGATACAAACACTTTGGAAAACTTTTGGTAGTTTTTTTTTTTTTTTTTTTTTTTTTTTGAGACGGCGTCTTTCTCTGTCCCCCAGGCTGGAGTGCAGTGGTGCAATCTCGGCTCACCGCAACCTCCACCTCCTGGGTTCACGCCATTCTCCTGCCTCAGCCTCCCGAGTAGCTGGGAATACAGGCGCCTGCCAACACGCCCGGCTAATTTTTTTGTGTTTTTAGTAGAGACGGGGTTTCACCGTGTTAGCCAGGATGGTCTCGATCTCCTGACCTCGTGATCTGCCCGCCTTGGCCTCCCAAAGTGCTGGGATTACAGGCTTGAGCCACCGCGCCCGGCTGGCAGTTTCTTATAAGTTAAACGTAACAATTAGTAAAATCCAGCAGTTCTGTTCAAAGCTATATACACAAGAGAAATGAAAATATATGTGTTTATAAAAACTTGTACAAAAACATTTATAGTAGTTTTATTCATTTTAGATATTGGTAATTTGTGTGCTCTCTATTTTTTTCTTGGTTAGCCCAAGTAAAGTTTTATTAATTTTATTAATGTTTTTGAGGAAGCAGCTTTTGGTTGTGTTGATTTATTCTATTGTTTTCCTGATTACAATTTCATTGATTTCTCCTCTAATTATCATTATACATTTTCTCATGCTTACTTTAGTGACTAACAAATTATCCTTTTTCTAGTTTCCCAAGGTGGAAGCTTAGGTTATTGATCTTAGAGCCTTCTTCTTTTCTAAGTTGTATTCCACAAATTTGGGTAAGTTTTCATTAATTTAAAAATATTTTTAATGCCTCTTGAGAATTCTGTTTTGACCCCTGGGTTATTTGAAAGTGTATTGTTTAATGTCCAATATTTGGGAATTTTCCAGCTATCTTTCTGTTATTGATTTCTACTTTAATTCCGTGGTTGTCTGATAATCTATACTTTGTATTATTTCTATCCTTTTAAATGTGTTAATATGTGTTTTCTGGACTAAATGTGGTTTATCTTTGTGAATATTCCATGTGAGCTTGAGAATAATGTGTATTCTGCTGCTGTAGGAAGGAATATTCAAATTGATTGATGGTGTGTTCAGGTCAACCACATTCTTACTGATTTTCTGCTTGCTTGATCTATCAATTACTGACAGAAGGTTGTTGAAGTCTCCAAATATGATAGTGGCCTTGTCTATTTTTCCTTTCAGTTCCATCAGTTTTTTCCTCACATATTTTGATGCTGTATTTTTAGCTGCATAGACATTTAGTATTCCTGTGTTTTCTTGGGGGAATTAACCCCTTTATCATTATGTAATGTCCCTCTTTATCCCTGATTATTTTTCTTGTTTTGAAATACACTTTGTCTAAAAGTTTACTTTCAATTAGTGTTAGGATGGTATGCCTTCTATCTCTTTACCTTTAACCTATCTGACTATATTTCAAATGGGTTTCTTGTAGACAATATATAGCTGGGTTGTATTACTCTGTTCTTGTGTCACTATAATGAAACACCTGAGGCTGAGTAATTTTTAAAGGAAAGGGGTTTAATTGGCTCCTAGTTCTGCAGGCTGTACAGGAAGAATGTGGCACTAGCATCTACTCCTCGTAAGGGCCTCGGGTGCATCACAAGGTTAGAACAGGAGCAGGAGAGAGGGGAGGAGGTGCCAAAGACTTTTTTTTTTTTTTTTTTGAGATGGAGTCTCGCTCTGTCGCCCAGGCTGGAGTGCAGTGGCGCAATCTCGGCTCACTGCAAGCTCCGCCTCCCGGGTTCACGCCATTCTCCTGCCTCAGCCTCTCCGAGTAGCTGGGACTACAGGCGCCCGCCACCACGCCCGGCTAATTTTTTGTATTTTTAGTAGAGACAGGGTTTCACTGTGGTCTCGATCTCCTGACCTCGTGATCCGCCCGCCTCGGCCTCCCAAAGTGCTGGGATTACAAGCGTGAGCCACCGCACCCGGCCCCAAATACATTTAAACAACCAGATCTCATGTGGACTCAGAGCCAGAACTCACTCATCACCAAAGCGATGGCATTAAGCCATTCACGAGGGATCTGCCTCCATGATCCCGTCACTTCCCACTGGGCCCCACCTCTAACATTGTGAAGCACATTTCAACATGAGATTTGGAGGGTACAAACATTCAAGCTATATCATAGGTCTTGATTTTTTTAATCCTCTCTGACAATCTCTTTGTTTTAATTGGCATATTTAGAGTATTCACATTTAATGTGATTTTATATATATATATATATATATATGTATATTTATTTATTTATTTTTGAGACAAAGTCTCACTCTGTTGCCCAAGCTGGAGTGCAGTGGTGTGATCTGGGCTCACTACAACTTCCACCTCCCGGGTTCAAGCGATTCTCCTGCCTCTGCCTTCCGAGTAGCTGGGACTACAGGCATGCACCACCATGCCTGGCTAATTTTTGTATTTTTAGTAGAGATGGTGTTTCACTATGTTGGCCAGGCCTGTCTTGAACTCCTGCCCTCGTGATCTGTCCACCTCGGCCTCCCAAAGTGCTGGGATTACAGGTGTGAGTCGCCGCGCCTGGCCAATATATTTTTATTATATAAGTGATGTTTGTAACTATTCTCTATCTGTGGCCAGAGGTTTTTTTTTTTTTAATCTTCTCTGATTTTAACTGACATATAAAATTATTCCATTATGTCCCCTCTTTCAGTGGAACAATTATAATTTTTTCCAAAAAACATTAGTGGTTCCTCTGGAGTTTACAATATACGTCTTTAACTAATGTAAATTTATTTTCAAGTAACACTATACCTTTTCATCGGCGGAACAAGTACCTTAGAAAAGAGTATTTCCAATTACTGCCTCCCGTCCCTTGCAGCATTGTCATCTTTTGTTTTACTTATTCACGTTATATAATCACTAATGCAGTGTTACCATTATTGATTTAAACAGTTATCTTTCAGATTAATTAAAATAAGAAAAGTAAATAATATATTTTAGTCTACTTTTATTTATTCCTTTTCCAGTGTTTTTTCTTTCTTTATGTACATCCAAGTTTCTAACTATATAATTTCCTCTTGTTTCAAGAATTTCCTTTTAAATTTCTTTCAGGGCAGGTCTGCTGGTAACAAATTCCCTCAGATTTTTGTTTATCTGAGAGTATTTTTATTTTTCCTTTACATTTGAAGGATAATTTTGCTGAATATAGAATTCTAGGTTGGTGTTATTTTTCTTTCAACATTTACAATATTTTACTTTATTCTCTTCTTGCATTGATGGTTTTTGTAAAGAAGTTCACTATAATTCTTGTATCCATATAGGTGAGGTTCCTCACTCACCATCTGGGTTCTTCATGATTTTTTTTTTTTGGCTTTAAGTATGATGTCTCTAGGTGTGAGATTTTATTGTTGTTGTTAGTGTTACTTATCCTGCTTGTTGTTCTGTCAGCTTCCTAAATTTGTGGTTTTATGTCTGTCATTAGTTTTGGAAAATTCTTGGCCAATATTACTTCAAATATTTATTCTGCTTTTTTCTTTTTTAAATATATTCCAGTTAAAAATGTTTCACTTTTTCATATATTCTCATAGTTCTTGCATTTTTTATGTTTGTTTTCCTTCATTCTTTTTCTCTTTGCGTTGCAATTTGGGAAGGTTATTTTGACCTATCATCAAGCTCATTGATTCTTTCTTAAACCATGTCAAATCAACTGATGAGCTTATCAAACATATTCTTCATTTTTATTCTAGTGTTTTCATTCTTACATTTCTTTTTGAATTTTCATTACTCATCTAGCCTTGCAAGATCTTCTGGAGCCCTTAACATATTAATTCTAGTTATTTTAAATTCCCTATCTAATAATTTCAACATCTGTGTGTCACATTTGAGTCTAGTTCTGATGCTTGTTTTGTCTCTTCAGAATGTTTTTTTCTTGTCTTCTGGGACACCTTGCAATTTATTTTGAAAACCAGACATTTTATATTGGGTAATAATAAAAGAAATGTGTTAATTTATGTTAGGTATGAGAAATTGGGCTGTGTTTAATGTTTGCTATAGCTGTTGTTGCCAGAGTTTCAAATTATCGTAGTATGCTTTTTTTAGTCTCCTGCTGACTTTGGACTGTCCTAAGTACTCCCCATAAGAGAAAGTTTGTGTCTTACAACTCTTCTAGCCTTAATCTGCTGTTATCATACTGAGGCCTTGTTAGTGTGATGGTAAGGTGGAACATCTGATTACCTTAAGGTTAAGTCTCAGTCTTTTAGAATGCTTGTGTCTTGGTGCTGTGATATTCACGAATGTTTCCCCAGTGGTATATCTGCCCTCTCCTCCTGACATCACCTGCTTACTTTTCTGGCTATAGCATTCCCAGCCTATTTGTTTGAAGCCCTCACCCCTGTTAACTATGTTTTTTACCCTCTTAAGTGATCCAGGAAGACTGATGAGAACTGGAGTGGGAGGAATTCCCTTCCCTAAGCAAACATAAAGCTCTGGGCTCTGGAAATGTTCCAGGTAAACAGATCTCAGCTGTGTTTTTCTATATGTACCTATTGCCCCAGATTTTGAGGTGATCCCTGTTTGCCCTGCAATCTCAGTTCTCCAGTAATCAAAGGTCATTTATTTTCAGTTTTTTCAGCTTATTTTTTGTAAAAATGTAAGTGACAACATCCAGTCTGTTTGTGTGTCAGAGCTGGAGCTGGAAGTCCACAGATTCAGAGTAGCCTTATTCATAATTTTCAAACATGGAAACAGCCAAAATATCCATTCACATTTGAGCAGATAAACAAGTCTTGGTAATTCCATTGAATGGAATATTACCCAGCAATAAAACATCCAACAACATTTTTATAAGTGAAAGGAGTCAGACACAAAAAAGTATACTGTGTATTTTATGTGCATACAATTCAAGAACAGACAAAAATAATTTATTATGATAGAAAGCAGATCAGTGAATATCTGGGGCAAAGAATAGCAGAACTGGTTGCAAAGGTACAGTAGGGAACTTCTTGAAGCAATGAAAAATCTTGATTGTGGTCAGGTTTATATGTATATAGATATTTGTTAACATTTTCAAACTGTACACATATAGTTGATACACTTTATGTTATATAAATAATACCTTAATAAAGTTGATTTTAATTTTTGAAAATGTAACTAAAAATGGTGCTTTTGGCGGGGCGCAGTAATCCTAGCCATTTGGGAGGCCGAGGCGGGCAGATTGCCTGAGCTCAGGAGTTCGAAACCAGCCTGGGCAACACGGTGAAACTCCATCTCTACTAAAAATATTTAAAAGAAAATTAGCCGGGCGTGGCAGCGTGTGCCTGTAGTGACAGCTACTCAGGAGGCTGAGGCAGGAGAATTGCTTGAAACTGGGAGGCAGAGGTTGCAGTGAGCCGAGATCGTGCCACTGCACTCCAGCCTAGGCAACAGAGTGAGACTCCTCCGTCTCTAAAAAAAAAAAAAAAAAAAAAAAAAGGTGTGCTTTTATATGGTAACAGTAAACAATTTGAAAATGATATTTTAAAATTTATTGCTCACAGTATCTTCTAAAACACACCAAATATCTAGGAATAAATTTTACTGAAGGAGTGAAATATTTCTACATTAAAATCTATAAAACTAAAGTGCCTTAATAAATGGAGGGATATTCTATATTCAGAAATTGGATGGCTTCCTGTTGTAAAGATAACAATATTCTCCAAATGCATCATCTGTGGACTCACTGCAGCTCCAATAAAAATCTTATCAGGTAATTTTGGAGGAGTTGAGAAATGTATTATAAAATTCACAATAAAATGCAAAGAGGAAAAGAAGAGTAGCTTAGTCTTGAGGAAGAATAAGATGAAAGTTAGAGAGCTTACATGACTCAATATCAAGCTTTATAGAGTTAAAATACTCAGTACAGTGTGGTGTGGAATTGATCAAAGAAAAAGACTTCCACATAGTTACCTAATGTATAACAAACTTTCCATGGCAATACAATGCAAAAAAGGATGTTCTTTTAAATAAGAGGTGTAGTTATCAACTAGATATCTACATAGGGAAATATTTCATACCCTAAAATTACTTCCATACCAGTTGTAGATCTATTTGTTTACCATAAATCAATAGAACTCCTAGAAGAAAAATTTTTTTTAAAACCCTCTTGATTTAGGATGAGGCAATGAGTTTCAATTGAGGGCAAAAAGGACCCCCCTGAAACATTACAAAGGAAATATTGAGCAGTAGAATTGTATCCAAACAAATCATTAGGAATATGAAAAGGTAAACCATAAATAATCTATTTGCAATAGATATTTCCAATAAAGCACTTGCATACAGAACATATTAAGAAATTTAAAATAACAAAGATTAAAAAATCAGACAACTCAATTAAGAATCACCAAAAAATTCAAGAAGTGTTTGACATAAAAGGACACCCTGTTGACCAAGAACCATATAAATAGCTCTTCAACATCATCAGTCATCAGAGAAATGCAAATAACCATTCTGAGAATCCAATACCTGCCCTCTGGAACAACTGAAATTTAACAAAGAAACAAAAGTCCTGACAATACCAAACATAAGCAAATACATAGAGAAATTGAAACTCTAATACATGATTGGAGTTTAAATTGATACAACTATTTTGGATAACTCCTTGAAATTATTTACTAAGGTTAATTATAATTATATCCTTCAATTTAGCATTTTCACTTCTCAATATATTTCTAACATAAATGTGTCCATATATACATAAAAATATATGTACAATGATGTTGATGGCTATTTTATTGCTAATAGCTGAAAACCGGGCTTAGCAACAATATCCACTTAGCGGTTGAGTGAGTGAAAAATTTTTGGTATAGTCATACAATGGGAATATGCTACATGGATTTATCTCAATGGATAATATTGTACAAATGAAGTCAGTCACACAAAATGCATATTGTGTGATTTCATTCACATAAAGATTAAAAGCAGACCTAAATCTTTGCGATAAACATCAGAATAGTGGTTACTTCTTAGGAAGGCAGAATGAGGGAGATTTCTTTGATTCTGGTAATATTCTATTGCTTCATTTAGGTGTTGGTTACACTTTATTAAGTGAGATATTCACTTAATAAAAATTTTTCAGGTTGTGCATTTCAGATTTATATACTTACATTTCAATTAAAAAGTTTACAAAAATATAATTTCCAAGATAGATATATGCACAAAATGTTAAAGGGGATAAAGAATCTAAGAGTTGGGTAGGAGAAGAGAGAGGGGCTTGAGAATGAGATTATTAATGTGGACAGAAATCCAAAGAAATCATCCTAAAGACTTCTACTAACATTGATTTCCTGTGTAGAAGAGTCATTTAAAAATCCTCACACAGAACAGGATGATCGAAGTTGGAAATTATTATTTTGTTATCATAGAAAGTTGATATTTTCAGAGAGCTGCCAGCAATGATTTTTTTCTGCACGATTTTGGGCATCCATAGTAGCCCAGAACTTGTGCTACCAGGATTATGATTTTGAATAGTATTTTTGAGAAATGCCTTATGGGTCTACCAAAAGCTGTACGTTTAATTCCCATCCATTGACTTAATCTAACCAAACTTCTTTATTGCTACATCCTTGCCTTTTTCCTACATAAAAAGATTTAGTGTAGTTCCCAGCTTTGAGATTTGTGTACGTGCCTTTCAAATTAAAGGCATAATATTTCGTCTAAGTCTTCTTTCCTTTCTAAGGAAAACAGTATAATTAGATCAATACCAATGTTACCACTTATTTACAACATGTTTACCTCCAAAGTCCAGCTTGATTTCTTTCTCTTCCATGTTTTCCTCTTGACTACTGCAGCTCATTTAAAAACAGTGTGAGAAAGTAAGTCTGTATGGAGTACTCGAGTTCATAATGTTGAGATGTTAACAGATGTCCATCTTCTTTAAACTTCTACAGCAGTTAAGATTTTCACTTTATGAATTAGCATTTACTTGTTATATATTTCAGGGTACTTAATTTTGGTTGTGTTAAAAAATAACCAGAATATCTTAGTGCCTTCACACAAAATTGTCTTTCTCACTCATGTCACAGTTTAATGCAAATCTAGGACCTTCCTTCAAGTGGTGAGTGTATCATGCATTATTCTCAAAGAACTCCTAACCACGGCGGGCGTGGTGGCTCACGCCTGTAATCCCAGCACTTTGGGAGGCCGAGGCGGACAGATCACCTGAGGTCAGGAGTTCCAGACCAGCCTGGCCAACATGGTGAAACGCCATCTCTACTTAAAATACAAAAATTAGCCGGGTGTGATGGCCGGTGCCTGTCATCCCAGCTACTTGGGAGGCTAAGGCAGGAGAATCACTTGGACCTGGGAGGCGGAGGTTGCAGTGAGCCGAGATAGTGCCATTGCACTCCAGCCTGGGCAACAGGAGTGAAACTATGCCTCAAAAAAAAAAAAAAACCTAAAAAATAAAAAACAAGCAAAAACACTTTGGGAGGCCAAGGAGGGCAGATCACGAGGTCAGGAGATCGAGACCATCCTGGCTAACACGGTGAAATCCCGTCTGTACTAAAAATACAAAAACTTAGCCGGGCATGGTGGCGGGTGCCTGTAGTCCCAGCTACTCAGGAGGCTGAGGCAGGAGAATGGAGTGAACTCAGGAGGCGGAGCTTGCAGTGAGCCGGGATTGCGCCACTGCACTCCAGCCTGGGAGACAGAGCGAGACTCCGTCTCAAAAAAAAAAAAAAAAAAACCTCCTAACAGTCACAACTTACAACAAAAGAGTATGTTTTATTTTCCCCTGTGAGCCTATTTTCACCTTTTACAAAATGGCTGCATATATGATATGAATAATATATAAGTAATATATGAATGTATCTTTATCTGTTCCTTTCCTCTCCTCCTACGTCTTTTTCTCTCACAGTCCTTTAAGCTACCATCCTTCCTTTAAATTATACTTACTTTCTACAAGTTTTTTTTCAAATTCAAGTTTTTTGTGATCAATTATTTTTAAAGACCTCTTACTTAGTGGTACAGATGAATGTAAACAAAATACATTTATTTAAACAACAGACAGGAGATAATTAGCTACTGTGTACAGGTGGTAATGACAGACTTTTGGAAGAATATAGCAAATAGCAGTTTGTGGAAATTAGTTTTCTTTCAGCTAGAATGATTTGACAACCTTTGCCAGAACATGCAAAAATTTTATGAAGAGCTAAGTGAAATACTGGCCAATTCTTGCATATTTGCATATCTGACAGCTCCTATTTTCAGATTTTATTGATGAAATTAAGTACACTAAACAATAAAGTACTTTGGATTTTTTTTTCTTTCTAATTTTCACTTTGTTTTTTTTTTTTCTCTCTCACGGCTCCAGCAACGAGTAGGAAAGCATTTGTTATAATTCTGAGAAAGTATGAAAGTAGGGCTCAACCAGGCTGGTGCTCTATTACCATATGTCTTGGAGGTCCACCTGTCTCTAGAATACTCAGGGACAAGGAAGATTCTGAACAATGGAATAAAATGGGTAATGTGGAACATTTGTTTTTCCTTAGTCAGACTGCCTCAGGGTGCTTGCATTATTCAGGGTGTGAATTTCCGTTACTTCTCACAGTATTTATGTATCAGTGTTTAGGTATAGTTACCCAAAATATTTCAAAGGCAAATGAGAATTACTTCGAAGGAATTGTACATTAGCCTCACAAATCTATGCTCCATTAATTCAATTGCTTTATATGAAGGTCTCTATTGTAAACCAAACCCCAGTTTCAGATTTTCCTGAAGGAATGCAATCTGTTAAAAATCCTGTTTGTGTTTTACCCAAGGTCAAGAACGTGATCTCAAGAGAAGGTATTACAAACAACTGGGGCACTAATAATGACCTCATGTTATTTTTTTAAACCTAATAAAACCTTATAGATTAATAAAGATTTCTAGCTTTCGTGGCATTTCCACATCCATTTTTAAAAAAATTATATAGAAAAGGAAACAGATTTGTAAACACTAAGTGCGTTGCCCAAGGTCACTCAACTATTAAACTGTAGAACACAAGTCTTTTGGCTCCTAGTCCTGTGTTTATTCTAGTACATTAAACAGTAGCTTGAAGAAATAGAGAGACAGAGGGAGAGTGAGAGGAAGGGAGAAGGCAATAAAAGGGAGAAATAAAAGGAAGAAGGATAATATACAAAAATTTCCATTTGCAGTATTAGATCTATTTGGAACAGACTATGCTTTCTTACTCGTCAAATCATTTTAGCATCAAAACAATTTTAGAAGTTAAATCACTTACATAAGAAGAACTGGAGGCTTAGAGAGGTAAAATAACTAAGCCAGATTATATGGCGAGTAATTGACAGAGCTGAATTAACACTCAAGTCTTTTGATGAAGTCTAATGCTATTAAATGCTGTCTTGTTAGCATAGCCTAGCATAATATGTATGTGTGGGTATATGCATATAAGCCCTCCTAGATATCTGTAGGTAGGAGAATGATGACAATGAATGTTTATTTGAAGAATTTATGAAAGTCTGTGCAAATATTAGAAATAATGTCCTAAAAATGTATACATTCTTTTTTATCACATTACCTAATATTTAGCCTTACAGATGATTAGAATGTCATTTATTCATCTTTTCAGCCCTCATTTAACTCATGTTAGGCTACCATGTACAAGCCCATTAAAAATGATTCATTACAGTTTCTTCCCACAAACTTATAGTCTAATAGACGAGCTGAAAAGTCCACAGAAATTAATATAAATACAAAGCACTAATGGTCATAAAAAAGATATGCTTTAGATAATCAGAGACAATAATGCTTGAGTGTTTAGTTAAGTTTGGGGATGATTAGTAAATAACTGACTTTAAAGCCACTCCTGATGTCATGTTCTGTAAACTGAACAATAAGAATGGAGAAAAGAGGACAAACATAAGACATTTTTGAAGTGGAATCAAGGAGTTCAGATACTGAATATGAGTGACATGGAAGAGGAACTGGTCCAGGATGATGGTAAAGTCCTGAATCTGAGTGCCCAAGAGAATACAGAGAAACACAAAGGAAACATACATTTAGATGGAAGAGTAGGAGATTTGTTTTGAGACAGATTGTATTGTATACTAATCAGAAAACCAGATGACATTGAATCAATAAACCGTAATATTTAATATTACATGTTTTAAAAACAATTTTCCCAATCTTCCATCAGAGACTCTGACTCAAGACGTCACTGTCATCTTGGAGTTATCATCGTTCTTCTATTGTTTTTTGAGTTTTTTTCAATTCTGTCTCTGCAATGTCTCATATTGGTTCCTTTCTCTTTTTTCCAAATACTCCCAGAGTATATTCTAGGTTGTGGGTACAATGAGGTGTAGATATGCGTACCTGGCTTTTACTATCTGGCTATTTCTCAACCATCAGTTTGCAAGGACTCTAGCTCCACCCATCACAATTTCCTCGTTTCTCTGATATCTTGCAGTCTAGTCTGCTTTGTAAGCAGCTCCCAGTGGTATTGCTGTCACTTTGTCACTGTTTTAGGCTGATGCTGTACTATTCCCTAGGGCCACTGTGATCACTTGGCAAGCTATTCAAGGACGCATTCTAGTTACTTTTGTTTTGGCCACTACTTAAAACAGTGCTGTTACACTCTAAATAGGATTGCTTCTGTAACCAGATCACAACAATCTGGTTCAACTTTTATGTAACAAAGTTGTGAGCTGTTTTTCAGTTGCCATGGACCCCGCAGGTTGAAGGTCACATAACCTGAGCATGCCCAGATGAACCAAGTGTGCAACCACAGGGGCAACATAAGTGCTCAGACCAAGGAGGGGAGACTGAATTAAGAAGCCCCTTTCTGCCACCCCATGGCAAGATACAGCATCCAATGAGACTGAGTTGTGAAATGACTCCATGGCAGGATCCAGTCAGATCATGCCTCCCAGCATCACCTCATTGTAAGATCCAATCAGATCGCACTTCATTACCTTATGCTTATAAAAGTCGATTCAAACCCCAGCTCAGGGAGACACATTTGAGCATCTTCTCCTGTCTCCTTGCCAGTTAACTCATAGTAAAGCTTTCCTTTTCTCGAAAGCTGGTGCCATGGCATTGGTCTCTATGCACATTGGGCAACAAGCCCATTGATTGCTTGGTAACACTTTACTGTCCCTCTGTAAACAGGTGGGGGCACTGGCTCTTCTCTGCTATGGTAGGGTCTTTCAAAAGGGTCTCCACTGCAATGTAGCTTGGGCCTCAAAGTGTTATTGCTTTTGTTAAACTTTACTCATACTCAGTTTTACACTCCACAGGGCCTTATATAATTCAGGGTGGGCAGCTATTTGTACTCTTTGTCTCTGCAATCCTCAAACCCCATTCCAGAATCTGACTCAATGTGCTAGACCTCTTTATTTTTCATGAACTTGCTCCCTGGAGCCTCATAGAAACTCCCTTCCCTTTTTCCTCACCTTCCACATTTAGGCATTTGGCTTCTGTTAGGTTGCTTGTAGTCAAATAAACAAAACAAGCCCGAACCCCAATTGTTGATACAGTTGAAATTCTTTTCTAAGGATGGTGCTTAACCTTCACAAGAAGAAGTAAGATTGGATTGGAATTAGGTCATGTCTGCTCATCAGCGTCCCCTATTCAATCTTCTTAGGGTCAATGGGGATAACTTTTTGTAACTTATTAACTAAATCTAGAAGAAAAACATCACTTAAAATGCTGCCCCCCGAATTGATTTTTAGCACTTGTTCTCTGCTATATCTTGTTTCATGTTTAGAAAAATTGAATTAATGTTTCTGTTTTTAAAATATATTTCTCTCTCTCTGTATATGTATATATATATGAAATAAATTGAAAGATTACTGTGTTTTTCAGTTATCTTTGTTGAAAGTCAAAAGGCTATACTAGTCTTCCCTAATGAAGTCCCATTAAAAAGCCAGTAATAGCTATCAGAGTGAAGTCTAAGTACCAGGGAAGAATTAAGAAGCCCTTCTTGAACTTGCTCTAAACCTCATTCCCTTTTCAGTGGCTGCAATAATTACCCTTCTGTTCTATTCAAAGTGTCTCTAACTGGAGGGGTAGAAAATAGACTGGGCAAAAGCAGAAAGTGAACCTGGGCTAGTCTAAAATTTATTTTAGTTTAAAAACATCTTGTAAGCTTACTCTCTGCCGTATAAGTATTTTTTAAAATAAAATAAACAATTTAAATAATATTAAAATACTTCACTTTTATCTCCCAGCAGTCTGTGATCCAGGCAATGTGACCTATATTGATGCCAAAGCTTCAGACATCTCCTGAGGTCCAGGAACTTTAGTTTGAAAGTAATTTTAGATAACCCATAGGAAAAGGTCTGCCAATGAGGGAGGACTCAGCGATATTTCCACATTTACCTGTTTTGATATTTTTCCTCTGGGATTTTCTTCCTTTTTTTCTTCTTGTACTTGGCCTCTTTACTTGATTTTCTCTTGCCTTTAACCCTATAGGAATGTATTTTTATCTCTTATTGTATAGCCGCTATTTCTATCCTCAACTTTTGCTACTCCTTAGTCAAAGCTCTTCTTTTCTAATAATTTGAGTTCCCCTTTGCTCCAGCCATTAACTTTTGCTGACTCCTTAGTTTTCAGATTAGACTCCTCTCCGCCACTCATGAAACCTATTGTGAGTTAAGTTTGTTTTAATGAAACTCCTGTGGCTTTTGTGTCCCGGGATAAATCTAAGGAAATAATGGAAAGCCTAAGAATTCCTTCACTATGACTACTTTAATGATAGTGAAAGCAATTTCTACCTGAGCATTAGGGTCGAGGGAAGATATTTTTAAACTGAGTGCTTTCCTACAAGTCACATTTGACATCAAATCATTTGTTACCTTTCCTGAAGTTGAAGGCCTTGGCTTTATAGACATTTTTTTTTTCTAACAAATATTTAGACATTCCAGCATTCACACTGATGAATTGTCTATGTGGCTGTACTAGTTAAAGAGAGACACCAAATTCAACATTTTAACCCATAAGGGGATTTTGATGTAAGTTCTCTAGTACATTTCAGCAGAAATAACCATATTGAACAGAATCTGTCAATTGACAAGACCTAGCAGAAAGACTGGCTGTAGAAGAGCAGCAAATTGATATCTAAAGAACATTGCTCTTGTTCAGTGTGCAGTGTTTATAAAAATATTATCATCAGAGCACATTTTTAATCTAGTGAAAATTTGGCAGCACCACTGAAATCCTTTCTAGCAGAGCATTCAGAATGACTTTAAATAAACAGAGCCAGCAGCCAGGAAATGCAAACTTCAGCAGATTTACTGCAGTAAGTGATAGCTACCAAAAGGCTCTTATCCCTGGTTGGAGTTAAATAATTTACTCTTCACTACCATTAAATGTTTTAAAATTATCTCTGTGCATTTATATGTGTGTGTTTATTTCAGTATAATTATTCCTCCTTGCCACTCTTGATGTTAAATCCTGAAAATGGGTCATGGTTCTCCCTAGGTTATTAGTATACAATTTACCCTGCAGTGAACTGCCCATTTCCAGAGTGTCTCTAACTAATTAGCGACTAGACATCACTAAATACAAATGTTAGAATGGAACCCTTAACTCGAAGGCTTCTGTAAGCATATATGTAAAGCTTTGTTTTATTACTTTAGGTCAAGTTTAATAGCAAATTCTAACAGCTGGACTGTTCCACATATTTCTCAGTAGCCCATTTTTTTATTTTCTTGTTCATATATTTTTGCTCTTATTTTTTAACGAAAATTAGAAACATAAAATATCCTTTCACATTTTTTCCACCTATACAGAAATTTAACTCTTTTTCTACCTTTCCTTTCCTTACAAAGACACTTAGGTATTTTATCTTACACAGAAATAATGCCAAAATCTTGTATTTCAAATCATATTTCAGTTTTATTTATCCAACTTTTGTTCAACAGACTGAAATCTACTAGGCAATGAAGTATAGCTTTCACATGCATTGTGGGTATTTGATGGGTTAATGTATTTGAAACACATGCAACACTCCCTGGCATGTAGTTCATGCTATACACATGTGTGATGCTATTATTACTGTTCTTGTTATTTCATAAGCAAGTCCCAATGAGATGAAATCATTTACCCAATGTGTTATGTCCATTAGGAGCATCTAGTTAGTATTTGATTCAAAGTTTTTACTTGTGATACTTGCTATTGTATTCTGCTTCTCCTATCTTGTTCTGAGGTTATGGTAAGTAAGTACAATTATATCTATGTTACAGATGAAGAAATCGGCTCTGAGAAGTTAAATGACTAGTTAGAATTCTTGAGTCAACTTCTAAATCAACAGGTTTGGACAATAGTTTTGCATTTGAATGTCCAGCCCAGTGCTCTCACTATGATACCAGAAATAGACATATAAAAGGATAAATTTCAACTTGTATAATTGCTGAAATAGAACTGAGTTTTAGGCTTGACATGTGCACATTGGTTATATTTATTATTTTAAAATTCACTGCTTAAAAATGCAAAGCTCAAAGTATAATTAAGTATGGTGGAGATTGTTACCTCTTAGCAATATGGCCCACATTAACAGTGAAGGTTTATTTCCCATATTCTCTGATCCCAGAAATGCTCATGTGTGAATCAGAGCATACTAGTTATTCTCTTTTATATTGATGGAATGCAATGATACTTGTGCTTAAAATATAGTAATAGGTTTATACCAAATGACAGTTTTAGTTTCAAGAAAGGAGACCAGTTGTTTGTTTAATAATTGAACTCTATAACTGCGAAATTCACCATTTACACATATTGTGTAAAGTACTTAGGATACTGGATTTACTTAGTCTGACTGCATAAGAGATGTACCTGTACACGTTAGAAAATGTATACTTCCAGGCCTTAGAATCTTTAATGGTGGAAAATTTAAGATATGGTTTTAATTTTTATGGCTTAAACAATCGATTTCCCTCTTCTGAGAACTGAAACTCCGGCTTTTTTATCTTCTAGTCAAATTTATTTTCAGGTTTCACATGCTGGCAGAATGTTGTAAAAATTTATTATGCCCTGTCAATATGATAAACATCCTGATTTTTAATATTTGTTATACCCTCCCTAAAATTCCCATACTGTTCCATTAAAAATAAAACTCCATATTTTGGCATTAAATTAAGTTGTCATAATTCTTCTTTCAAGTGTGAAATCACACTGGGTTGCTTTATCTTTTTAATTAAGTGTTAATCAATAGACTTTTATTCTATTTGAAATGTTATAGAAGTTTCTCTGAAGATACTAACATAACTGCTTATTTGCATTCCCCAGAAACACTGTTTTTTAATGGTCAACAGTGACCATGTTTTATTGAGCAATGGGTTTATGTTGATGTCAGCAACCAAATATGTTTTATTAGGTCATTTCTAAAGGAAGTGGTGATTCAATCTCTTGAAAAAGTAAGAAAAAACTTCTCTCCGTAATGCCAAGCAATTGGTGAATGATGCTTTTCCCTCTGATGGCATATTTCTTTCAGTGAGTGTGTTAAATTAATGTTTACCTGCTATCATTTAGACATAACCATGTGCTTTTTGAAAAAATGGATTGCTAATCCAAGAATATGCTTTTGCATTATGATTTAGCAACCATAATGCCAAAAAGTAAGGTAAAACATGATGTCTGAGTTTTCAGCACTGATTATTACTTCTCTCAATGTTTTCTTCTAGGAACTGTCTGATGGTACCAATAAAAATTGCTAAAAAGCTCACTATTCCATACCTTACATAAAGTTTTACTGTCTTTACCATATCCTCCTTCTCCTCTATATTGCTTTGTCACCTTTTTCTGGGGCAATTTAAAAAAAACTTCAAAGATCCTTGACTCTCTTAAATGCCCACATGAATCATACCGAGCATGTTAAATGTTCTTTTTCCCCATGTAATATAAAACTGATACAGAACTGCTGTATACTTATAAAATACAGTTGACTAGAGGATGTAATTTGTAAACCCTATGTATCTTAAAATTTGGTTTTCCAGTTTTCTTTTCATGTTTGTGTTCAATGCATTTTATGTGCGAACTTCAGATATTCCTAATGACCCTTAAAAAGTTTTAGGGCCCTTGCCCATGGGTCAGTGATGCTAATAATCATCTTTTTTCTTTGCTCTTCTGCCTCTACTTTACATTTTAGACTCATTTTTCTGTCATTTACATAGATCTTTTTTTCATTGTCATTTTCATGATCTCCTGCTCCTTCCCACTCCTCCAAAAATAATCTATTTTTTGACACCTGTATCTTCCCAAATCTCCACTGCTTGTCACTTCTTTGGGGACATAGTTATTTTCTCTCTCTTTCCAGTTGTATTTTCTCATTTATCAGTATGTGCAAATTATGTACTCTCAGGTATCAGTGTACGTGAAGTGCAATCTACATACTTCCTTGGAGAACCACTGTCCTAATGATAGGGGTTTCTTCTCAGGCAAATATATCGCCAGTAAATATCTTCTAAACACTTTGTCTATTTCACGTTATGGTTGATATTTGCTGATATCTGTTCTAACTTTGACTATTTTTTTCCCTTCTCATTCAATAAATCGGCAAATAGGCTTTTTGGGCATTATGCATTTTATTAAATTTTTAAGTATAAATTAAAACTGTTTAAAATAGAGTGTGTATTAGTTTGCTATGGTTGCCAAAACAAAATACCATAGACTGGGTGACTTAAACAGCAGAATTTTTTTTCTTATGGTTTTGGAGCCTGGAATTCTGAGATCAAGGTGTCGGCATGATTGATTTCTTCTGAGGTCTCTCTTTTTGGCTTGCAAATGGCCGTCTTCTTTCTGTATGTTCACATGGTCTTTCTTCTGTGTGTGTTTGTGTCCTAATCTCCTCTTCCTATGAAACCAGTCAAACTGGACTGGGGCCCTCTCCAGTAATTTCATTTAACCTTTACGTCCTTAAATAAGTCATTCTAAATACAGTAATATTCTGAGGTATTGGGAGTTAGGACTTCAACTTATGAATTTTGGGAGAACACAGCAAGGTCCATTATGGAGTGCAATGAGAAATAAAATAAACATCACAATGCACACAATATTCATAAGATCCTGGCAATTGTCATGAAGAGGTGAGATTATAACTCTTTCAATGAACTTACTTTGGTGAGTGGAGTATCTCTGCATTTACCACCTATGTGGGACCAGGCAATGTTCTTTTTCCATTATCACCTGTATCTTGAGAGGGCTCTTGGCCTAGAGTTATATTAATTTAACAGAAAAATATATAGTAGCATCAAGTTATTAGCTTATGCTTGAAAAAGCCTTTTTTTTTTTTTTTTTTTTTGCTTTGTCCATTCATGCCATTCAGTGTCTAAAATCTTGAGATGTCATCTGCTTTGGTGACAGTGGCTAAAGACAACACATCCTCAAGTTTATACACGACAGCACCTCCCTATTCTTCTCTCTGCTACTTCACTTCTTGTTACTCCAAGTCTGAACCACATAAAATAGATAGTATCCTTATCTCGTGGCTACTATAATCAGTTTGGTAAATTCTGGTGCACATCAGTCCCGTGAGGGTCTCCTTCAGTTACTCTAACACAGGAGTGGTAAAAATTTCCTTTTTCACTCCTTCAAACACAGTACAATGCTGGAAATACAGTAGTAAATGAAGGAGTCAGTATTTATTCTTATAGAAGTTTATTCTGTTGGGGAGAAAACAAATAGTAAATGGGAATACGTAAGAACTTATGAGAAAGAAAAGTGGCTTTTTGTATTAAAATAACAGGATGCCCATCAATGATAGACTGGCTAAAGAAAATGTGGCACATATACACCATGGAATACTATGTAGCCATAAAAACGAATGAGATCATGTCCTTTGCAGGGACATGGATGGAGCTGAAAGCTGTTTTCTCAGCAAACTAACACAGGAACAGAAAACCAAGTACCGCATGTTCTCACTTTATAAGAGGGAGCTGAAAAATGGGAATGTATGGACACAGAGAGGGGAACAACACACACTGAGACCTGTCAGGAGAGGGTGGGTGGGGGAGAGCATCAGGAAAAGTAGCAAATGCATACTGAGCTTAATACCTAGGTGATGGGTTGATAGGTGCAGCAAACCACCATGGCACATGTTTACCTATGTAACAAACTTGCACATCCTGCACATGCACCCCACCCAGAACTTAAAATTAAAAAAAAAAAAACAGGATGAAAGACCTCTATTGGTAATTTGACAAATGCTGCTGATGGCACTGTGGGAACAAGATATGGATTTCAAGAGAGGAATATTCTAGACAGAGAAAACAATAGTAAAAGAGACCTTAAAAGTCAGGAATGGGAGGTTGTTTTACTTGTTCAAGGATGTGAATAGTCATTTATTCATTCAACAAGTATTTAAAGAATTTGTAAGCAGCTGCCATGTGTTAGTACCTTAGGTTCTGATTCAAAAAAGAAAAAAATAGATGTGGAAAGGGGAAGTAAGTGAACTTTAATCACATAAATATATGTAAAGTTATAATTGTGGTTAGTTTTGTGAAGAGGGATACAAAAGCAGTAAGAAACTCTCACAGGAAAATTTGAATAGTCCAAGCAAATTAGAATGAGCTTCATGGAGGAAATGACGCTTAAATTTCTTTCTGAAGAATGAGAAGTTGTCTAGGTGAAGAGGACAAATACTGGCTGATATGGGAGTGTGATCAGACATTAGCGGTGGAGAGCTTTTTTTTTTTTTCCTAAGAGTGGAAAATACCCTGCGGCAAGTCTCCCCTTGAACATTCTAGAGACCTTTTTTTTTTTTTTTTCTATGTCATTCTGGATTACTGCCTACCCTTTGGGGCAAGCTGAGTTGATTTATCTCACTATGTCATTCATAAATCTGGATTGGGCTATTAAAATTGCACTGGGTCTCCTGTAATTATCGTAAGAGTTGTTTGAATAAAAGACCAGGTGAAGCATTGTGTAGTCAGCATGGGGAAGGGGTTTGTCAGGGAAAGTGTGTCCTGGGCTGAGCCTGAAAAGGAAGAGATTTGATGTTAAGACAAACGATTGCTTTGCTCACTGTGGAAAGAGGCACAGGCTTAGAGGAAAGAAACTAATGGTTTAACATAATTAGCACAAAGCAAACGTGTCAGTTAGTCCTGGACCTCATCTTTAAAAAAGATTGTGGTTATGCCTTTTTCTTGAGTTTCTAATACTCAAAATCATCCTGCTATCTCCTTCCATTTCTTATATCTACTCCCCAAATCTAAATTGTTGCTGTTTCTCAATCTTTTATACACCATGTGGTCCTTCTTCCTTTCCAGAGTGATCCCTTTCAATGATGCCTCAGTTATCCATCACTGTCATTACTATAACTTTAAATTGTCAATTATCTACTCTTTCCAAAAGTTTCAGCTTCCTTGGGTTTTTTCTGGATTGATTGTTTCAGTATAATGACTCCGTACCTCACTCCCTGTAATATGCAATTTAATTAAGATTCTTTTAGTACTATTTTTATAGGCTCTCATCTTGAATGTTATCACAAGTTTTTTTCAACAAAAAAGCTTATATTTTAAGAAGCAGAATACTTGGCTTTATTTCAACTAGCCATGTGTATTTAAAAAAAAAAAAAGCTTGACAAACGAAAGAACTAATAGTCTAGTTTTCTTTTCTGTTATAGGTTTTTGTTTTCTTTTCCCTTCAAGGTGGAACAAAAACATATATAAATTGCTAATGTTTTGAGGGCAAAGGATCTGTTTTATTCAGTGTCCATACTCAGCTTCCAGCCCTTATCTAGGTATAGAAAAAATGTTTAATAAATGAATGCATACATAATAAATGGGGAAAGGACAAATGGAGAAAGGTCTATATTAAATCTCTCAGTAAAGGCTTGTTGTACCATCATGTCACAGATACCATAATATTTTCTGTGGGTTCTATTCAGATTCTTTCTTGAAAAAGTTCTTTTAAATCAAGCTTTTGTGTACATCAATATCATGTAGAAAACTTGTGAAAGCATAGCTTCCGGGCCCCATTGTTGATTCAGTAGGTCTGGGGTGATTTTTTTCTAACAAGTTCTCATGTGATGCTGTTGGTCTGGGGACCCTTCTTTGAGAATCTCTGCTTTTAATGAAATGGAACAAAAGAACAGGAAGCAAAAAGAGAAGAATGGAAACCCTATTGGTCCTTTAAATAAGAGTATATTTTTCTCTTGCAATTTGGTTCCTCACCCTAGTGTGGTTGCTGGATAAACTCTTTTGATATGATTTACTGATTTCTACACTCTTCTTATTCATGGATTAGATTTTTGAGGGAAGATTAATATTTAAAGTTTTTTTTTATAATTGAGAATACATAGACATAGATGACGAAAAGCTGCTCAACTTTAACTGCTTCCTGCACAGGTAAAATAATTGCGACTCCTGGGTTCTTTAGAGACACATGAAAGAAGTGGTTATAATAATTTTACAGATTCAACGAAATAAAGAATAGTGTGCATATAATAATTTCATGAGCTAGCACATCAAATCATTGCTACAAAATCAAATCAGCAAATCAAGATGGCTTATTTAACAAATGTATTGAGAAAGTTTGGTAACAGCTTATTTTGTTTTATACTATTTATCAACATAAATTATAAATAAATAAAGATGCAGATATTATATATTTTAAAAAGATGTATAAAGCCACCTGAAGAAAATAAATGTTCATCTTTTAAATTTTTTTATTTATATAGTTTGCTTATTTATATATTACTTATTTAATCTTAGATAGTGACAATTTTCTTAATATTAACTTATGAAAGCAACCATAAAACAAGATTGATAGGTTCAAGTAAACAAAAACAAATACACAAAAGGTACTCTGTCAAAACCACAATAAACATTGTTGTGGGTAGAAAGGAAAATTATTACAAACATTATAAAGGGCATTTTCACTCTGTTACAAAGTCTTGGAGTTTTGTTTATTTTATGACACACTTCAAGTAAGCTATTCTAAGGAAATATTTATGGTCACATATAAAAGTACAATGTAAGAGTACATATCACAGAACTATTAATAATAGGAAAGGTTTGGTAACAACAATATGGGGCTGGAAAAATAAATAGAGGGACTTGATGTAACAGAGTATCAAATAGCAATTTAAATGGTGTTATAGAAAAATATTGTTATGAAAAATGTGCAGAATATGGTATGTATTGAAAAATATCACTACACAAAATTATATATACAAAAAGATTCTATTTTGTTTTTAAAATACCTGTTTCAGGACATAACCAGATTGGGAAAATATAAACCAAAATTTTAATAGCACTTATCTCTGCATTATTGGATTATATGTGGTTTATTTTCTCCTTTTGCCTTATCCATATTTTCTCAACGTTTTATAACAAATTTGTCTCATTCCTGAAATTAAACCATGTTAAACATTTTGAATAATTGCATTATTTTTCTCACAAGCATTTAAATAAAATCCCTCTCAGTCCTATCCTGATCCTCAGCTTTGAACTGTTTCACTCTGCAGAGGGGAAAAGTTGAGAATTTATCTCTGGAGTCCTTAGGAATTTTCTCTATGCAATTCACGACAGATTTGACTGGGTGTCCAATGTAAACTTGACTCCACGGCCCTCCTTCTTCTCTGTCCTTGTTCTCATGTGAATACATAAAAATGTGACCCTCCAGAATTATTTTACATTTCAGCAGAAAGAAATGGTTTCAGTGGAGCTATCCTAACAGTGCTTTTGTATGTCTTGCTTAATAACTCCCTTTCCCTTAATTGAAAAAGGAAAGAAAAAAAATAAAGAATGGTGCTGGTTTGGAAATACTTTTAGAGATTGCTGTCTCCAACTGTGCTTGTTCTCGCTGTCTGTTATGGTCCATTAGATAAACATGGTGTTCAACAGTCAGGCGGTTGTTGATATATTTGGCAACACTGATAATGTGATCTATGTTTAGGAGGAAGTGGATGCGTCATTCCATGGGGGCATAGGTTTTCTGAAAGTGATTGTTCTTTTTACAAGAAAAAGTTAGATAAGTCATTGAACTTTAAATTCTCACTAAGAGTCTGAACATTTTTAATTTTTGTCATCTGAGGTTTTTTTTTTTTTTGGTGCTTTTATTGAAATTTCAGATTAATAGTTGGGCTTGTTCTCAGAAGCAACCAGTACCAACTGAAAATAAATGCAAACCTGGTTGCTTCTGACTGTTGAGGGTGAAATTAGTATAATGAGAAAAATGGAGGTGCTTGTTATCTGAGTATATTTCTTTATTGTTCATCAGTCACAGTCTTTAATGTTTTCATTTGTAACCTGCAAGTTTAAAAACAAACAGAAAAGAACCTCGAATCTTAAGATTATTTTTCTGTTTCTCTCCCTTATATCTATTTACCTATTTATCAATTAATCTGCCTATCTACCTATCTCTCTCAACATACACATATACACATATGTACTATATTTAGACTATATATGTATGGTACATATGTATATGTATATTTAGTAAGTATGTATATGTATATGCATATTTATGTGTATATTTGGACTATACATATATAGTCTAAATATAGTACATATATGTATGTATTTATACTATATATGCATATTTATACACATATACAGTCTCTTTATATATGGAGTCCTGAAGAAAGGATTGGAATATATTTCATCAAATAAAATACTAAAATATTTTGGACATAAAAGGGCATAAAGTCTGAGACATGGAATGTCTTGTAATGTCCAGCTGAGTCCTAAATATCCTCAGTGATAGGATTTCAGGCATTTCTCTTGGGAAGTGATTCCATTATCTAATAGTTTTCATTGAGAGGAAATTTTTCCCGATAGGCTTAATGTTCCTCTTCTTAACTGGTTCCATTAAACCTAATTACCCCTTCCTAAAGCCGAGCAATTCCTCTCCTATTGGCATTTACCCCGTTTTAATAGTGGAAAGCAACAATTAGCTCTTCAGCTGTCACAAAATCAGTATATTTTAAACTCTTTTGGTGTTTCTTTTTAAATGGTATACATACATGCATATGTATATGTGTATCATACATACAACTAGTCACCAAATTTGCTTTAGTGTTTACTTAATACGGAAATCATGTAAGTATTTCAGATGTGCTTACATGATAAGACATTATTGACTTTTCTCTTATAAATTCTTTATGTCCACAGGTGGCCACTAACAATATAGTAGCCTTCATTCACATTTTATAAAAATGGATTATAGGTGACAAGCCACAGCTTAACAATCTCTAGCCTCTGTGAAAGTTGGCTTATGTCTATAGTTTGGGCTGGTGAATATTCCAAGAAAAAAATGCCACTGACCCCATTCAGTTCCATCAAGAAAGGGAATTTTGTTCTATGGGGGAGATGGATATTTTTACTTATTCTCTAGAGAGGGGCGTTTAAAATCACTTCAGGTTGTTGGAATCTATAGCCTGCACTATCATGGCAGGAAGCTCAGTGATTTTTAAATTATTTACAAGTAAAATCCCCACCCCCTGTAGTTTTTATTTTTAGAGTGTCCATTTCAGGATTTTAATGCCGAGAAAGTGAAACTGTGCTCGCTCTTGTCATCTTCTTCCCTCTCTCTTCCTTTGACCTTCCCCCTTTGCCTCCCCTTCCCTCCTGGTGCTCTGCTCCTTTCCGTTTCCTTTCCTACCTCAAATCCCATTACCCATCGCCATACCTTTTTTCCTTCTTTCTCTGACTCTGATTTTCCCCAGTTCTCTCTTAATGAGGTTTATTTGTGAGCCTCAAGCCTCATATTATTGTTCAGTCTTTGGGTATCCTCCATGCTGGGGGCTCCTTCCTGGGCCCGTGAATGAAGAGTTTAAGGTCTGAAAGAAGGATCTTTCTTCTTGCCCTCAAGTCACTTCTGTAGCCTAGTGTGGTTTGCATACTAGATGAATCTGGACTACATGGAAAAGATTTCCTAGAAATGTCTATGGACTGACTGTGTTTCTCCCAAATTCATATGTTGAAGTCCTAATCCCCATCTTGATGGTATTTGGAGGTGGGGCCTTTGGGAGGTATTTAGGCTTAGATGAGATCATGAGGTTGGGGACTACGTGATGGGATTAATGTCCTTCAAAGGAAATGAAGAAACACAGGAGCTTTCTCTCTGTCCATGCTCAGGTACTGAGGAAAGATCATATGAGCACACAGCAAGAAGGTAACTATCTATCAGGTAGGAAGAATGCCCTCACCAAGAACCATATTGGCCAGTACCTTGATCTTAGACTTCCCAGCCTCCAGAACTGTGAGAAAATAAATGTCTGTTGTTGAAGCCACCACATCCATGGTATTTTGTTGTAGCAGCCCAAACTGACTAAGACAAAGTATCTTCTTATCAAAGATCGGACTTTATATTTTTACTTGTGTTAGTATTTCATAATCCCAAAGTTCTACAACTTCCATATAACAAAAATTTTGAATTCAGTACAATGACCTTGTAAGTATTTCATTTATAACAAGCCTCTTTAAAATATATTTAGTAACATTGCTCTAATTAGAAAGGATTTAAAATATACAATGATGTCTTAGGTATGTTTATTTTAAGTGAGAATTGATTTATTTGTTTTGTTTTGTTTTGAGATAGGGTCTCGCTCTGTCACCCAGGCTGCTGGAGTGCAGCGATGGAATGCAGTGGCATGATTTCAACTCACTGCAACCTCAATCTCCTGGGCTCAGGTGATTCTCCCATCTCAGCCTCTAAAGTAGCTGGGACTACAAGCACACACCACCACACCAACTAATTTTTGTATCTTTTGTAGAGACAAGTTCTCAGTTTACTGCCAGGCTGGTCTCGAACTCCAGGCTTAAGCCAGCCACCCATCTCAGCCACCCAAAGTGCTAGGATTATAGGTGTGAGCCACTGTGCCTGGCTGTTGTTGTTTTTAGTCATGAAATATTCAACTTTGTCCAGCCATCCTGGGCTACTCTGACAACTGTAATTGCTTTATAACTACTTAGTTATGGATTTCTGGAATCTGAAATTGAGGCCATAAGCAGAAATGACTAAAATATAGAATTCTTTCTCCTATCTTTATTTGTTCATCTAGATGTTGGAACTGTATCATTAAATTTAAAGGGGGAAACTAGTATTGACAACAAATTAAATTATTTCAACCAAAACCACTTAATAGGTATGTTGACTGTTAGTCATTACCAAATCAACTAAGACAAAATAGTTATATTTCCACTTTGTTGATTCAACAAATAATTTTCATATTTGTAATTCATATTGACATTCACAGATTCCTAGGATCTCTATTATCAGATACCTCGTTTGTGCCTGTGATTATTTCTTCATCTGTGCCTGTCTTTGCCCTTTCCTAGCTGAATGTCCTTGAAAAAATCATTTGGCCTTTTTGTGTCTGTTTCCTCATCATGAGGTGGAAAAATACATAGAGTCAAATGTGTGAGGTTGTTTCCAGAAATTAATTTAAGTAAGCACTTTGAATACTACCAGACCATAGTAAATTCTATGATGATGATGACAGATCCAGGTGAGAGCTCATTTGCTGGCCGCATCCTACATAACTCTGCTTCATGGAAGAAAGGCTCTGTAAATACCAAAGATCAAGATCCTTGGCTTAAGACTCAAGGAATCTGTTTACAAGGTAAGTAAGCAAGAGAACAAAAACAAAACATAGTTTATACAAGCCCCATTCACTTACAATCTTATCTTTTCAATTTCAAGTCTATCCCCTTTAAGTTTCCATGACATCAGTATCAGCTGACATACACACAAGGTGACTCACCTTCTTCCCATTAAACTAGGTTGAGATTAAAAACAAACAAGCAAACAGCTAGAATGTGGCACGTGGGTCAGACCCTTCTGAGTCCAGTTGGGTAACTCAGCAGAGATCAGAATGATCTTCAAAAACCAACAAGCAATTGGCACGCATCTTCAGGCATGCTTGAAGTGGGCCAAATGGTAGAGTATCCTGGCAGAGCCAAAAAGTCTTCTTTTATGACACAGAAAAGAAAACTTCTTTCAAAGTAGTTATACAACCCAGGAGAACACAATGCATCCACTGTGTGTGCCCTGGGGCTGTCTATGAACACATTATTTCTATATTTTTGTCTTTTGTAAACTTCAGCATTGATGATGAACATCATTTCAAGTAAATATCCTACTACTTTATCTCTGTAAAGACATCCATAGAGAATATAAGTTATAATTTCCTTATTCATTTTTCTGGTTAGAGAAGGCATTTCTATTTCAATGGTCAATTATTCTGAATTTGCCACAAGTCTCCTTTTCATATTTAAACACTAGTTTTTTTTTTTTTTAATTCTTAAGATAAATAGAAAAGTCAAGGTTAGAAAATGTTCAAAACAATTGCTCACCTTATAAAATCTTGTTAGGGAAGTAGTTTTGCTCATTTCATACTGTTGACATTTCTCAATTTCAGTAATCATTAATTTTTTTAAAGCTGCCAGCAGATATGTACAATACTCCTTTTAGATATTATTCCCATCAAAGACAGATTTCAATTACCTCTTTCACTCTTTGTGTCGTTTCTCTATTATTTTGAAAATATTACTAATGTCTTCAAGTTCATTTGTATTCTGTAAGATTCTCCTTGTATCCAAGCAACTCCATCTGAAAAATAATTTGTTTTTTTAATGAGACATATATTCAGAACAAAACCCTGCATATATTTATGATTTTTTGGTAATAATTTTCATGATACTAATTTCCTGGAAAGGGATTTGCGCTTTACGAACAAACAGTGATTTCCTTTGAAACCTTCTCTGGTCTATGTCACTACAGTTATCTAAACAATTTAGATGTCCCTTTCTTGACTAAACTTATAAAAAATGTTGATTCTGTTCTGTTTTTAGAAATGATACACATCATCAGATAATTTGTAAAACAGAAAATATATTTAAAAATAAAAACTTCCTTAAATAACCATGGGATAATCAAGGTTGTAGTAGACTGCCAAGTGAACTATAAAAACTCCAGAATTACGTCGGAATTAAACAGATAACCAAAGAATCTGTGGGGCACTTTGATGAACTCAAGTGAATCCTTATATTCGTCTTTACTGAGAAAACTGTTGGGAATGATTTCACTTCAATTTTTTTTTTTAATATAAAGCATATCCTTCAGAATAGCACATGCAGAAATATTTTTTACACATGTATATTTACTGTTAAGTACACAATACGCCTGTGAGAACAACCATAGCTAATAGTTTAAAGAACTGTGCTTGCGGCGAAGGGGAGGAATGTGTGGCTAGAGACTTAGTTTGGCATGACTGAGAAGCACCCAAGCGGAGTAAGGATGGGTGTGTCGGCTGCAGCCAGGCGGCAGTTCTGGTACTTCTCAGTCGTGACAGTCGGGGTCAGGTAACTGAAGTCTCATCAGCAAAAAGGGGATAATAGTAGTAATATCTCTCTCATAATATTGTTCCAAGAATTGCATATACTTATATTCACAAAATAAGTAAAATGTTTTGAACAGTGTCGTGAAGTTATGCAGGTATTTTACTGTAATTGACTTTATTTTTGTTTTAGAGCAGTTTTGGGTCCACAGGAAAGTTGAGTGGAAAGTAGGGAGTTTCCATATCTCCCCTGCTCTCACTCGTGCACAGCCTCCCCCGTGATCAACATTCCCTTCAGACTGGTACATTTGTTTACAATGGGTGAACCTACATTGACACATCATTGTCACCCAGAGTTCAAATGTACATTAGGCTTTGCTTTTAGGTTGTACATAATGAGTTTTGACAAATGTATGATGACATTTATTTTAATAATGAAATGGTTTGGTTGCTAGGGACTAGATTGTGACACTTCTGTTACAAATATGAAGAAAGTTGGGAGATTGTTAATGAAATCCCTTTCTAGAAGAAAATTGTAGAAAATGTGCTAAGTCTGCAGACTGGTAGGTCCCCCTCCAGTCCCTGAATTGCCCACTGGAAGTTATGATGAAGACAGTCACTTGGTGGTTAAACTTGCATGACTTAATGAAGGAAAGAAAATGTGGTTTCTGTAAGAGGACATCCTGTAACTGGACTGTGATGGTTCTTTGTAAGGTCACGATAAAGGGAGAAAGAAGTGGAAAAAATTTAAACTTTAGAAAAAGTAAAAAATCCTTATGTAGTAAAGATAAAATTTTGCTGTCATGGTATCTTGTAGGAGGTGCCAGTGACATTTTGCTGAATTGCTTGTGTGAATTCTAAGAAAAAATAAAAGGTATTACTTTGAAGGAAAGGGGAATGCTGGCATGGAGCTCATTGCCTGGAAGGAGAAGAGACTGAAAACATAAATAGAAAAAATCAATTTGGGTAAATTCATAAATCATTGATTTAGAATTAATGTATAGAAGACAGAGTTGGTAGGCTGGGAGCAGTGGCTCATGCCTGTTATCCCAGTACTTTGGGAGGATGGGGCGGGTGGATCACTTGTGGTCAGGAATTCAAGACCAGCCTGGCCAACACGGTGAAAACCTGTCTCTATTAAAAATACAAAAGTTAGCCGGGCATGGTGGTGCGTGCCTGTAGTCCCAGCTACTCAGGAGGCTGAGGCATGAGGAGAATCTCATGAACCCGGGAGGCAATAAGTTGCAGCTGAGATTGCATCACTGCATTCCAGCCTGGTTGACAGAACTGAGACTCTGTCTCAAGAAAAACAAAAGACAGAGTTGGTTATTTGCACCATAGTGTAATATCTGTACAAATATAACCAATGTCTTTATCTTTCATGTAGATGCCTCTCCACAGGCTACCATGTGAGTCTACAAAATGTGCCTTGCCCCAGTCAGCTGCAGCACAGCCACATAAAATAGACCTAGTTCAGACAGTGTTCTAAAAAGAAAACTACTAACAAAAGGGGCTTGGAACGGTTCCTTGGGATGTCAAAAGTCAAATTAGCTTATTCTATTGTAATTGCTTATTTAAAATGGCAGAATCCCCCCTAGAATTGGAAATGTTCATTAATTTATTCAGCAAATATTTATTGAGCACCTACTACATGCCAGGTAGTCACAAGTTTAAGTAAGCAATATAGACAAAGCCCATGCCCTCTTCTAGCTAACAGAAAATAAATACTGGGTGAAAGAATAAAAGAGAATGTGCATGTTATGCACTTGACAAGCATAAATGTATGTAACAGCTTTGGAATGTTCTCTGATGAAGTTCTGATATACCTTACCCATTTTTCTCCATTAAGCATGTGGTGAAGACACAGCTTGACTAGTAGACTGTCTGTGTTCTGATATAATCTAGGTTTCTTTTCTTGTATTGACCAGAAGGTGTGAACATGTGTTGCATGACTTGTGTATATTTGTGTGTGTATGCATGTGTGTGTGTGAGAGAGCATGTACACTTTTGTGTCATTCTTCTGAAAATATAGCACATGAACTGGAATTGAAGAAGAATTAGAGCTTTTGATTACTATTTGGATTATTTTCTTGGTCTTTACATATGCAACTGTTCAAGGCTTAATATAAGTTTGGTTTTTTTAGTATAATGTTGTGCAGGAGGCTTTTCTTCCTTATAATATGTTATGTGACATGAGGCTCATTTGCTTTGCCTATTATCGCAGGAAATGCTAGCATCTTTCTTGTGAGTATTCTGTGTCCTGGGTTTCCCACTGTGCAGCAGTGTAAAGAGAGTAGGGCAATGTAAACTTCTTTGAGAATCACTTCCTGACTGATTGGCGTCTAAGAAGAAACATGATCTGGAGCTTTGCACAGCACCAGGACTCTGCCTGTGAAACACTGTTAAATCCACTATTACCCTCCTCCCTTCCACCCTTCCCCCAGGGCTCTAAGGTGACGTTCCCACTTAACCCTTTCATGCCCAATAGTATGTAGGGCACACTACCAATGTCTGCAATGAATCATATGTTTTCAGAATAATTATTTTGATCACTTATATCCTTTCTTATTAAAAATGTCTCTGCAGTTCTTAAAGAGGAAAGGGGTGAGGGAGGAAAGCTGCAATTCAGAGGAACTATGTAGTTGTTCTACTTTCTTTTATTTAATCATCACATTTAATATTTCCTTATAATTCACATTTTAAAGAAAACAAACCCAAGGCTCAGAGAGGTCAACAAATTTACACACATGGCATGACTAAGAAGTGGCAGGGGCTGGATTAGAATCAAGGCATTTCTGATTCAGAGCCAGTGATTTTTCTCCTACATACAGTAAGTTCCACCAAGTGGAAAATTAAGGTCTTAATAATACCAGCCAAGAAACACTGCATTAATTATAATGAATGTTTTATGCAGGGTAGTTTTTGGGTCTGAATCATGTGCATCGTTGCCATATATTTTTTATTTTATTTATTTTTTTACTTTGTGTGGAGACATCAGGGTTTATTGACCACTGCATCCAAGACTGAAGATCAGATAGTTAAAGAAAAAAAAGACGATATTTGAATGTGTAAATATTTGTTTTAGAATACACGGAGATAGTCTTTTTTTTCTGTCTTTCACCTAACCTTTCTTCCACATCTTAATTACACATTTTTTTTATTGAGGCAACAAATTCCTTCCTCCTTAGATCCGTGCCCCACAACAACCCAGAGCCCAGAACATAAACAAAGACACATTTGGAAGCTCCTGCAGAGAGACCTATATCCAAGATCAGCAGATCCTGCAATTTGCTATTTCCTCCTCCCCCCTCTCCCCAGATGCAGGCTTATGTAAGTCTCCCTGAGGCATGTATGGTTTTAGGGAAAGGATTGAAAACTGTGGCTGGTGCTGTTAGTATTTGATGGCTGTAAGTGAATAAATGGATAATAACAGTTAGGAAGCTCACTGATGGTATTCCAAGTATTAATAAATGAGTGCAATTGACACAGTTTGACACCAACACTTTGGAATTTATGACATGTAAAAAGGGAGAATATGAATCTGCCGCTTTCAACTTTTTAATATAATTGGGATGCCTGAAGCCATTTTACCATCTGTAAGCTTCCCGTATTAGCCCTGATTTGCTCCTGAATGTCCACAAAGCCTGGGACTTCATATAAAAGTTTTGAAAAGAGTTCAGCATTGTAGCTTTTCCTTTAATATCTGAAACTTGTTATAGCATGTGCTGCTATTTCCAGGCAGTTTAGTGTCATTAAAGCAAACACCATATAAACCTGACTTCCTATTTTTAACATTGTGGACTTCTATATTAAGTGCCATGAACAAAGAAGCACATCAGATGAATACTTTTTCCTTTAAAATGAAAAACTCCCTTAACCAGGATGTGCAGAACCCTCCCAAAATGGACTTGTTTTCAGCTTGTTCATCTTTTCCACCTCCCTACTGCTTTTTAAAAGTTTCATGTCCATTTTTGGTGACAATTTATTATTTGAGGTCATCTTCCAAGGGCAGGAAATATCTTTGTAGAAAAGAGTCCGAAATAAACCTCATGTGCAAAACAAACGTATCACAGAACAGTAGAGACAGTTCCTAAGCAGATTGTGTTCTAAAAGTTTGCCTAAAAGAATGCTGTTTGGAGCCTGGAACATGTTTTTCACGGAAACACTATAGATGGCTGTTAAGTTCTAAGGTCAGTGTTTGAGGCCATGTGACCTGTGAAGTAATTGGGCCGCAAAACTGCATTTTTTAAATACCACTTTGTGATAATTTAGGGTATTATTTTGGTAACATCACACATTATAACATTGAATCTAGAGCTACTGCATAGCATCATGAGCATGATAGTTTAACTAGGTTCCAGTCACACTGATCTCCTTGTTATTGCTCAACAAGGAGTTAAGGACTGTGGTATGGGCATACAAATTGGGAGAGCGTGTGTGTTTAATGATGACTGTAGTCTGTGCAGGGATCAAGTCAATATCAAGTCATGCAGTTTGGAGTACCTCTCCCCTCCCACTTTTTTGATATACATGTTTAAGTAAGAGTCTCAAAGTGTCAACATTTTTTGTTGGGTCTCTGTTGTGATTCATCACCATGTGATCCTGAGGCAGCAGATGTCTTGATAGGAAAATATTGATAGTGCACAGCTGATATATTCCTTCCCCACTTTTACTTGAATTGCCCTGTGCTTCTCTAGGGTTCCCTGCACCCTCTTTTTCTCTCCCTCTCTTCCTACTCAGTGGTAGGGTCTAGGGCTGTAGAACACACCAGACAACTAATCTTGATTTAAGCAGACTACTTAGGGGGTTCTGATGGATACTAAAAGTTGACTCACTGGACTGGAACGTGTGCCTATAAAAGGTATCCTGGCCCCTGTTGCTTCATCAACAATCAGCTAATTTGTTGTTGGCCTATTCCACCTTCTACATTTTCCACTGTCATAAATTCTTCGGCTGCTGTGACTGAATATGCTGGAGAGCGAACTTTCTTCTCTTAGACATCCTTGTAAAGATGTAAGCCCGGTTCAGAGACTGCTTTGGTCCCACTTCATTACTTGTAGGTTCCTACAATAAAAGACCGTTCTTTCCTATATTTGCCATCTTCACTGTTTATACTCAAGATGAGGGTTAGAAGCCAGACAATAGATAATGAAAAAAATGATAAATCATCGAGTGGTTGAAAACTAACACAAATATTTGATTACATTTGTAGCTGTAGTAAATCAGCAAATCTCAATTCCTGAGTAGGTGAAGGTTGAATTGCCCAGGTGAGGAAAAGCAAGCTACTGAGCACTGCTCTGGGAGTCAGATCAGTAGGAGCCTGATCATATCTCAGAACAGGGCAGTGTGAGCATCAGAGTTTGTGGAGAAAAGGGCAAAGTGGAAAGATATCTTACTAGTTTTTCAGCCCCTTTTGACTTTTAGAGGCAATTCTGGTGAGGGCTCAGAAAGAAGAGGAAAGCTGGGGAGAAAGCTCCATAGTTTTAGAGAACACATAAATAATCATGTACAGGATGTTAGTAGAAATACGGATGTTCAGGATGATTTTGATGAAGCTTCAGACAGAAATGAGTTTTCCCAGAGGTCTCTTTAAAAGACTCAAGGCTTCTCCCTTTTGGTCATGTCTCAGGTAGTCTTAAGGCACTCAGAAGCCAGCATGTCAGCAAAGAAAATTTATGGCTATTTTACCAATCATAGAGACAATTTAAGTAAAGAGGAGTTGATTAAGCATTTATAATATTTGCTTTTTAAACTGTGGCAGTAAAATCATTTTAGTGGATAACAATTCACATTAAAAATAGAATGAAAAAATAGAACATAATAAAATATATAAAAGTGGTGCAACTTAGATTTATTTTATGGATCTTTTATTTCCCTCCCTTCCTCCCTCCCTCCCTCCCTTCCTTCCTTCCTCTGTTCTTTCTTTCTTTCCTTTCTTTCTTTTTCTTTCTTTTTTTTCCTTCCTTCCCTCTTTCTTTCCTTTCTGCCTGTCTTTCTTTCTTTTTCTTTCTTTCTTCTTTCTTTCTTTGTTTCTCTCTCTCCTTCCTTCCTTCCTTCCTTCCTCCTTCCTTCCTGCCTTCCCTCCTTCCCTCCCTCCCTCCTTCCTGTCTCACTTTTCTTTCCTTCCATCCCTCCTTCCTTTTCTCTCTTTCTGATATAAATTTGCATTCTGGGTCATGACGTGTGATGGTAAATTTTATGTGTCAACTTGACTGGAACAAATGATGTCCAGATATCTGATTAAACATTATGTCTGCACATGTCTGTGAGAGTGTTTCTGGAAGAGACGGCATTTGAATTGGTAGAATGAGTAGAGCATACGGCCCTCCCCAAGGTATGTGGGCATCATGTAGTTTGTTGAGGGCCTGAATAAAACAAAAAGATGAAGAAGGTTTGAGTTAACTGTGTCTGACTGCTTGAGCAGGACATCTGTTTTCTCCTGGTTCTGGTGTTGCTGGTTCCCAGACCTTCGGAATCTATAGCATTGGCTATCTGACTTACAGGCCTTCAAACTACGCCACTGCTTTTCCTGGGTATCCAGCTTGCAGATAGCAAATCATGGACTTCTCAGTCTCCGTAATCATGTGACCCAATGCCTTATGGTAATTATAATACAGTAGCCCCCCTTATCTACACGGACATATGTTCCAAGACCCTTGGTGAATGCCTGAAATTGTGAATAGTACTGAACCCCATTTACACTATGTTTTTCCTATACTTACATACCTATGCTAAGGTTTAATTTATAAATTAAGAACAGTAAGAAAGTAACAATGACTAATAATAAAATAGGCAAAGGATAACAATAAAAGTTATGTTAATATGGTCTCTATGTCTCTCAAAATCTCTTATTGTACTTTATTCACTCTTCTTCTTGTGATGATGTGGGATGACAAAATGCCTGTTTCTGAGATGAAGTGAGGTGAATGACATTGGCATTGTGATGCAGCGTTTGGCTACTGTTGAAAACTAATTAATAACTTAGGAATGGTTTATTTCTAGAATATTCTATTTAATATTTTTGAATTGCAGTAGGCTGCAGGTAATGAAAATCAAGGAAAGCAAAACCACAGAGGAGAGGGGACTACTGTAATAATAATAATGATGATAATAATAATAATAGATTCTGGAAGAGTTTTGAGGTGCATGCTAGCAAAAGCCAATGTTTTTGTGAAGAGAGTTTTAAAGGCAACTCTAGTAAGACCTCAGAAACAGAAGAGGAAAGCTGAAGAGAGAGGTTCATCTTCTCATAGAACACTTAAATAATAGTGTAAAGAATGTTGGTGGAAATACGGTATTCATCTGCAAACCGGGAGGTTGGCCTCCACCAGAAATTGACTTGGCTGGCACTCTTGAACTTTCCAGCTTCCTGAACTGTGAGAAGTGAATTTCTGTTGTTAAAGCCATCCTGTCTATGGTATTTTTGTTATAGCAGCCCGAACTGACTACGACACAATGTAAAATGCATCTCTTACTAAGGATCTTGGTCAAAAAGTTAGAAAGCTATTGATCTGCACTTATGGTTTATTTCAGATATATAAAGTTGGTCATATTTTAGACATGGGTTAGAGAAATAGGGTGTACTGATACAGATTATATTCTCTCAGGTTATATTTCTGCAATAAGGGCTAGCCTCTTTATGGGGACAGTGGCTGGTAGACTTAGTCACGTAATTAAATGTCTAAACTACCCACAGGCATCCAGAAGATAGAACATTTATCCTGTTATGTCATGCTCTCTCTGTAATAACAAAACTCTTTGTTAAATCAACAAGCAGCACTATTAAGTAATTAAATCATTATAAAAATAATACCCAATTAGAAAATACTTAAATAAATATACCAGTATAATTAGATACCTTCTCATTAAACTTCAATTATCTTTAGCCTAATCCCAATTTTTTTTTTTTTTTTCACAAATCAAAAGCTTTCAGTCTGAATCATTTCAGTTCCCCTTTGGGCTTGTCTACCATTTTTGTATTTAGTTTTCTTCTTTTATGCCTTTTTTTCCTCAGAAATTTGTATGGTTTTCTCTTCTGCATGACCTTTTGCTATAATCAGAATAAGAGAAATTTGAATCCCTTGTGATGGCCTTTTTCTAATAATGAGTAATTTTCTTCCATATAACTACATTTTTTCTCTCAGTCCCCTTTGAAGCCTGAAGCAAGTATAAAAGCTAATTTGAAATTAGCATACAATTGGATTCCTTATTAGTCTCTATAGTCATTTTTGCAGATGTATAGTTTGGCCTGGGTCATGGACTCTCTGACAGAAAATTGCCTTTTTTTTTTCTTTTAAAGGCCCAAGCTTATATTTCTTTAGAACATATTAGAACATTGCTCAAAGCATAACATGCTGTTTAAGCGGAGATATGAATTGATATCTTCATAGTTAATGCACTTAACACTCTTTATTCTACATGACTTTCAAGGAAATATTAAATTACTCTAAACACATGCCTTTCAAAATTAATGGTAAAATACTTCACGGTAAATATGTCTTGATCAAGTACAGCATTCTATGGGGAAGGCATTTCAAAATAGCATTGGTGTCTAGAAAATGTCAGTGAATTACACCAAGCTTTTTCTCTAGAAGATTCTTCTTGAATTATCTATATACATATTTTAACGGTGACATTTTTAGCCAACTCAGTCACTAGTTCCTATATCAGGAAATTTTACCCTGGAGTCCATTTGCCATCTAAAATTTTATGTGCAATGCATGAGTATTTATCTGGGGAAAGTCGCTACCGTTTTTTATGACTTCTGTTTTTAATGAGGTATAATATATAACAAAATGCATAGACCTTTAAAGGTGATTTCTAAGAGTTGTGTCAATTGTATACATTTGTGTAGCTACAACTTAAAACAATACATAAAAGATTTCCATCACCCAAAGTTCTCTTGGGTCCTTTTCTAATCAGTTTCCCATCCACTACCCAGTGCAACTGCTTACTGATACTTATCACTATAAATTATTTTTGTCTATTTTTGAACCTCATCTTAATGGAATCCTATAGTATATAATACTCATTAGTGTCTAGTTTCTGATTTTTTGAAATTCATCATATTATTGCTTCAATCAATAACTTTAATGTTGAGCAGTATTCTCCCATATGAATATTACACAGTTTGACTATCCTTTTTATCTATTCATGGACCTTTGGCTTGCTTTTGCATATTATAAGTAAAGTTGCTATGAACACTCTTGTCCATGTCTTTTTGTGGACATTATCATTTAATTTTGGGGGAGTAAGTAACTAGGAGTAGAATTGCTGGGTCATCAGATAGGTATTTTAACTTTATTAGAAACAGATCTGCAGCTTTTAATAAACTCTTAAAGGGAACTTGCATCCCAAAACTTAAAGTAGCCCTGCTTTTAGGGGATCTATACAAATGTTTCTGTTTATTTTAAAATATTTTCTCATTTCTCTTTAAGCCTCAGTTACAGACTCAATAAGATGAGTGCTAGATTCTGCCTTATGCCTATAATGCCTCAGGCTATCAGTACAAGTTGAAATTATTTAAAATAGTTTTTGTAGATACTTGGATAGTAGATTAATCACAATAGCTAAATTCCATTAGAATGTAAATTTTATGAGGGTAGAGACATTTCTCTGTTCACTGCTGTAACCCAAGTGTCTAAGATGCTATCTGCGTGGATCGGTTCAATAAATATGTGCTAAATGGAAGAATGAAGTATCAGCCATATGTTGGGAAACATTCTAATCACTTTATATATAGTGTTTCACTTAATCCTTACAGCCAATCTTTGAGGTAATTCCTTTTATTACTCCCTTTTAAGTGGAGAAATTAGGCACAGAGAAGTTAGGCAATATGCCCCTTGTCACATAGCAAATAAGCCAGGATTTGAATACAGGTAGTTGTCCTTCCAAAGTCATAACTCTTAGCCAGGGAATTCAGAAAAACTACATTGCTTGTGTGTCTTTTGTTTTGTTTCAAGAAGCCAAACAGCCTTTTTCTATTTGTTAATTGTATCACTTTTGAAGGAAAAGTCCTCAGGAGGAAATTCCGGGGATTGGTTTAGGATGGCGACACTCATTTTCTTTCTCACAATTGACTGGACTTTTCTTCACATTCTGATTTGTTCCCATGATGAGAGTTAGGGCCCCACTTCACCTGTATTATAAATAAAAGCCATGGAGGTCTATACATACAATCCCTGGATACTTTTGCTTTACTTTGTTTTGTTTCATTTTCACTCACATCAGGTTAAGCTGAAAGTTTTGATGTTTTTTAGAAGTAACTTTGAATCCAAATGCATGATTACTGTTATAAAACCTGCCTTGTATGGCACTTCATGGTGTCATACAGCTTAGGACCTGGTGATGGGATGGCATTGTTTTGACAACTGTTAGCTGTTCCTTTATTTGTAAGTTTTTGGTAACGTGAGCTTCCGTCTTAGTCTTGTCATGACCACTGTGGTCCCTTCTAGCTAACAGAGAGGTTGAGGACAGGCTAGTGTGTTCTAATGAACTGGCTTTGTCAACAGAGCTGGCGTTTGCTTATACTTTAAAACAAATCACCTCTCACTATCTCTGCAACACTTCCTCAGAGCTGAATTTATGCCTCTTTTTATCTTGATAGGAAAATATAAACAAAAGATTCTGATTAATATTTATCTCAATGTAGCCAAACTAGAGCCAAATACATCTCACAATGGCACTTGTTGATGAAATCACTCCTCCCATTTATATTTGAAGGAGATTCCCCTTCTAAGACACATGACTTCAAATCTCTCCACTGTATCATGCAATGCTCAGCAGCCTTCTGTGAGTACATTGGTGGCAGTTCTCTTTTTCTGGAATGAGCCAGAAGCAAACAAGCTTTTGAGGCTGGAAAACAGTGACAAGAAATTGGTTCACAAACCTACACTTGATACATCATCCATGCTTTTTCCACCAGTATTGCAAATTCTACGTTACAATTTTATGTTGTCTTACATCTTTTTGGCAGCATGTCTTAACCATATATAAAATAATCTGTAGCAGGAAAAAAGTTATCAGTCCTTATCTTTTTAGCTTTGCTAATAAAGATAGTAGAACTGAGATTCTGTGAAATTACGTCCAATTTTTTACCCAAGGGTAGAAAAGCCAAACAGCCTGGAGATAATTAATATGTCTTCCCAAATGGCAATTGTAGCAGGTCTTTCTTAAGCAGCAGTCTCAAATAAAAGATCTATGAATCCAACAAATAATTTGTATTTCAAAAGAAATTTGCTACTCCCTCTTTCCTATAGACTAGTCCTGAAAATAAAATCAGGGCTGTTCATTGTACTTAATACTCGCAAACACCAAGCAAGATGACAATTTCTTGCCTGCCTATGATCCCCTGTAATTCCAACTAGCTCTGTGAAAGCACAGACCTGTTTTGGCATTTCATGTTTCTGCTGCTTCATCAAGGCCAGCTCCTTCACTGCAGGCTCTTACGACAGCACATACTTCTCTCAACAGCCATGTTTTCAGTCCTCATTTCAACAGAAGACTCTAATCTTGTGATTTTTCCGATGCCATACCAAATATAGATTTTGCTGACACTTCCCTGATTTTCTAGGATTTAAAACATTTCAAACAAACTTTTGAAGCAAATGATGACAATGTGTTTTTATGCTTACATAACCCATCTCGGTTATTTCAGGCTCAAGATGGAATCCTAGCCCTGTATCAAGTAGAAAACAAAACAAAACAAAAGCCAGTGAGTTGTTTTAGTCATCAGAGTAGTGCTGTTTTCAAGTATTCAGCCTCGTTCTCCTACCACATAGGTACAGACTAGCAAAAGTTAATATGGCTGCTTTAAATTAAAGACATTCAGATGCTGTTTTTTTCTCGAATTTTTGAATGTGTTGTTTAACACACTGAATTACTGTGCAGTAAAATGGAGACACTTGATGAGAGGCTGTTGTCAGCTTTAGCCTGGAGATAGAGATGTGACCAAGTATACTTTTCTTAGGTGACTCTCCCCTTACGGGGAGGACTGTGTGTAAGAACTGCTGAGAGCCAGAGGCAGAGATGTGAGCTGGGAGATTTAAGACTATGGTTGACTATACATGTAACACAAAAACAATAATTCACCAGGCACTTCTTCCCAACAACACAAACTTTAAAATAACAACAACAAAACCCAACATCTACATACTGGATAATTTAACTTTTGATGTGCAGATATAGGTTTTATGTCTAGGATTATTTAAATTTGTGGGATAAAAGGTGATACTTTTAGTAGAGTTCTCTTAAGTGCAAATAAAATTGAGCAAAAGTTCAATAAAAGTATTTATACAGCAATTTAAGTATTAGTATTTTTATGTAATTGTCTTTTCTATTCTTCCCGTAAGACATTTAAGTACATCTGAATTATTATCCCCAATTTATACCTGAGACTCCTGAGATTCACTTGCCCGGAATACAGCCAATAGAGGTATTTTCAATTTCTCTAGTTAAACCCATGATTCTCTTGGGGAGGTCATATACTAAACCTCTCTGTCATATCTTCCATTTTCTTTTTGCTTGCTTACTATGTTTCTTTCAGTTCAGAAATATTTTCTTCTAACTCTCCTAAAATTAAAAATTTTAGATCTAGTTCCTAAGAAATTTATGTTATGTACAGGTGTATATGCTGGTGGTGGTTGCCAGTATGAGACAAAAGTCTTGTTTTCTGTTTGTAACAAGGGCATTTTGAAGAATGGATGCAGTATAAGATGCTACTTTAGCTTTTTATATATATAATGAATTGGAGCATACCTGGCTATCATGGCTATTTATAATCATTCCTTTATACCCTTGAAAAACAATTGCAAAGCAATAACATATCACATATTCAGTGTTTTCTGATGTACTGAGTCAATGTAAGTTTCCTGAAGTCAACTAGTGTACAATCTAATTAGAGTGCTACCCTATATCTCTAGCGGTTAATACAGAAACACAGAGGATATGATCATACAGCATATGCAGAATGTATGATTCTGTACAATATAGGGTGGCACGACAATTAGATTGCACACTAGTTGATTTCAGGAAATTTACATTCAAATTAAGGCCCTGTCTGCTTATGGCCTGAGCCAGAAGGGAGCCAGGCTCTGCCACCTGTCCAACTGGGCTTGCCAGGCACAGGGGACTAACACCATATTAGGGCAACTTGAATGGTAGAGCTGGTGAATGAGGTTCAAGTTTGGCACCAGGGACTTCCAGTTGGGATAAATGAAGCACAGAGGGGTAAGCTAGACTTTAATCATGTCTTGAATCTGTCAGGTTGGTCACATTTCAGGGATTCTTTTGATGGGTATGAAGTGACACACATTTCAATTGTGGAGTAGTACCTAGAGGGCAGGCTCTAGAGACAGTCTGACTTGCTTTGCATTGTATCCTGGATCATTCCTTTACTAGTGATGTGAGCTGGGAAAAGTTACTTACCTTTGGAGCTTCAGTTTCCATTTTAGTAAGTGTCATAGGATTGCTATGAAGATTAAAGCATGTGGATAAGCCATGTAAAGTGCTTGAAACAGTGCCTACAAAAGGGTGAGCACTCAGCAGAGCCTATTTATAATGATGATTATTGTTGTTATATTTAATTTGGAGAGGCATAAATAACTGTCAAAAATTAGCAAAGTAATCAAGAAGGAGTATATGCTTGAGGCAAATTGGTTCTCACCAGGTTTTGAATGCTGAGATTATCTGAAGGACAAGACAGACATCCAGTTTACTTCATTGAGCCAACATTAAGGAACAAAGGGAACAGAAAAATTGGAAATATTAATACATTGACACTGTGAGTGAACCTTAGGGATACCATTGAACAGACTCAGAGAGCAGTGTAGAAACTAGGAGGTTGTCAGGTCCTGGGGGCTTCGGTCTGATGGGGACTTATGCTGGGTCAAGTTGCCTGAGGAATACCACGGTTTCAGCCTGTGTGAGACGTGACAACCTCTGGACCTCAATTCTAGATTGGTCTGAAAATTGGGATAGAATAAAGTTGTGAGGCCTAGGTGTGTGGGTCTGGGAGAAATAAGGCAGGGGGAGAAGGGTTGAAAATGAAGTGTTCAATTCTCTTCTACAAACACTAATCACTGTAAGCCCTCACAGGAGGAAGAATAAATAAAGGCTTGGGTAGTTAACTGTAACTATGGTGGGAGCAGAGCTGAATTCTTAAATGATGCATGAAATTTGTGGGATGAATAAGCCCAGGAAAAAGGGAAGGAAAAAGTGGTCAAAATCTGTGAGACTGGGATGAGAATGTTGTGTATTTATGAGTTAGTGAAACTCTGGTCTGATGAATACAGAATTGAGACGGCATGATCCATGGGGTAGGAAAGACTAGATTATGAGAGTATTTTACCAACCAGCCATTGGAAAGTGGATATGAAGGGGAAGGCAGAGGGAGTCATTAATTATTCTAAACAGAAGAATGACACTGTATTAGTTTGTTTGTACTGTTATAACAGAGTACCATAGACTGGATAATTTATAAAGAACAGAAATGTATTTCTTACAGCTCTGGAGGCTGGGAAGTCCAAAATCAAGGCACTAGTAATATTGGTGTCTGGTGAGGGCCCAGTCCCCAATCCCGACTTGGTGCTTTGAATACTGCATCATATAAAGTAGAGGAAGGCTATTTCTCACTTGGCAGAACAAAAGACAGAGGGAGCCCACTTCTTCAGGTCCTTTTTATAGTGGCATTAGTGAGGGTGGAGGCCTCATGACCTAAAGACCCTCTCATTAGGCCCCATCTTCCAACACTAGTCAGGATTAAGTTTCAACACGAGTTTCAGAGGGAACAAAAACATTCAAAATCACAGCAGACATATGACATAAAAAAACAAGAATAACACATAAATAAAATAGTGTTCAACAAAAAATTACTTTGAGAGGCATAAAGAGAATGGAAAAATCATTTTCAGAACACCTGCTATGGGTCGACATGACATGTTTGATGTAATTTCATTTATAATTACGATCTTATGTTTAGCTGTTAATGGGACTTTTTTTTTGTTGAAAAGGAAACTGAAGCTAAGAAAAGGTAAAGTAATTTGTCCAACTCTTATTAGTGACCACTGGTAAGAAGATGAGATTGGTTTCAGATCCAGGTGTGCCCAATTTCAAAACATGTCTTTTCTTGTGCCATGCAGTTGCCCACAGTAGTGTAGAGGAGGTGGGGAGAAGCTAGAATAATCCAGGCAATTAGGAATGCAAGTCCAAATAAAAAATAGCTTCCCCTTGCCCCCCGCCACGCTTTCTAGCATCGTTTATGCCTCTGTTGTTGCTAATCCCATTCATCTTGTACTTTGGATGTTCTTACACTTGTCTTATTCTTACTCTCCTTACTTCTGCTGTGTTTCTTATAGTTGCATTCCTGGTGCTCTTTGCACAAAGTGACTTAAGACAAATCATCAAAGGGTACTTTTTAAGTGAGATGAATGCACCATCTGTGGAAAGCAAGCAAGGAAAACTCTGGAAGCAGATCAATCTGGTTTTATGCTATAGATTCCTCACTTACCAACTTCGTGATTTTGGCCAAGACATACAATTTTTTTTTTTTGGAGTCTCAGTTCCCTTGTCAATAAAATGTATGAGAGTAAGACATCATACACTGAATTGTGGTGAGGAGTGATGTCACATATGTCAGTCAAAATGCTTGACTCATATAATGGAATCATACATTTAGTTCTCTTCTCCCTTCCTTTATACTATTCCTTTGGATTGAACTATTAAACATTTCAGAGAGTATCTCATAGAAGAATATAAGCACATCAAGAAAAATAATAAAAAGTTAACTGCATTAAAAAATTCAAATAAATAAGGAGAATAGTTTGATTGATGATCATTCTACAAATCATGGTTAATGATGCTTTGTCCCAAAAGCTATGTTATTAGCTTTTAAGAGAAGCTTCAGTTCATAACCTGTAATTCATAAAACCCCAAAAAGGCAAATGGATTGCACTCAAAAGTCAATAGACTGAATAAAACCACTTTTTAAGGAACATTATCTATTTGTTATTGGTCCATTTGGACCTCAAAGATGAAGGATACTAGTTATATACTCATTTATACAATGATGAGAATGTTAGGTAATATAATGGATGAGAGAATCAAAATGAAAAATTATTTCAATAGGCTTAAATAATGGACCAAAACTAACAAGATAAAATTTATCAGGAATCAAAGTTGAGTCCTATATTGAGATTTATGCTATTAAATTCATATTACAGAAGAAAAGAGATATATGTAGAAAATAATTCATATGAAATCTATAAATAACATCTTAGTATTTTAGTTGACCAACACTAAATAAGCTTACCCTATGAAGTGATTGTGAAAAATAAATAGAGCATGAGATGGAGAGACTAAAATGAAACTGAGTCTGGTGGAAGATTATAAAAAGGGTTTAGACTATTTTTTCTAGTAGGATTTGTCTTATTTATATCATCCAGTTGAGTACGTACTTATACCAATCAAGTATTTTAATTTTAATGTTTATCAATGTTCCTGAAGTTTTTGAGCTGATAGATGTGCTTCTCTCTGTCCCTGGGCCCAAATCTACTCTCTGTCCACTTGCTGGATTTTAGTTGAATGCTCCGCTTCAGCTGCCCAGTGATGGCACAGAAGTTTGGGTTGTGAGATGCGAAGATAGTTTTTTGCGTGTGTGGGTATCTAGGGGTGTGAGAGATGCTGTCCAGGTTGCAAGCATGGAAAAAAAAATTTCCTATATGAGATTGTCCAAATGTTCCAGTCATCCCTTGACTCAGACATCTCCCTCCCACTCAAGTCGTTGAAATTCTGTGGCTCTCTTTGGTGACTCTTGCATACTCAGCACTCTGGGCCTGGAGAGTGCAGCTGTGAATGTTTGCTGCTTCCACAGTCACTGGCTTTCCCCCTGGTTAGATAAGCATTATGAAGCTCTATGTATACCCTTGTGATGGTGAGAGCCATCACTACCTGTTTTGGTGCTCAACGTGAGGCACCCTTAATAACTAACTCTGGACCCTACACCAGTAACATGCTGCCATCTAGAGTTTTGTGGTTTACCATGGAACGTCTACTGGTTGGCTGTAGCCACCTATCCCTGTTGCCCCACCTCATGGCCTGTGGCTTTCAAAGTCAAACACACACAGAAATACATACACAAACAAAACCATTCAACATGACTTCTGACGTTTTTCAGCCTTCAGAAGAGAAATATTAGAATTTGATGAAACTCACTGATTCTTTCCTGGTTTTGGTTATCTTGTAGGGTGCCACATCTTGTGATCAGGGAGAGAAAGTCTTAGTATTATGGCCTTTTTCTCCTACTCTGGTAAAACTATATTAATATTTTTAGAATGCTGGTTGGGAAAAGATAATATTGGTATAGAAGTAATTTACAGTGAAGTTTTTCTGTTGGATTTAGTGTGATTGTGTTGTTGGGAGGTAGTAGGAGTACAGAGTAGCACCAAACTCCATGTATAGCACCAGAGTAATCCAATTCTGTAGATCTTCCAAAATGAAAGTATCTGCCATATTCTTAAAGTCATGCACTTTCCTGGTGAAATGGGCAGTGGTGGTGGTGGTGGTGTGTGTAATCTCTGTTCTTGGACAAGTCTCCTACTAAATTCCTTTGAGAACATTTGGTCAGGATCACTCTTTTCTGCTTTCTCAGCCAATGGATTTCTGTTGTTCATTAGCAATCCTAAAATATCAGGTTAAATAAACATAGATTACATTGGTGGACTTTTTTAAATTAATTTTTTAGTGAACTCACTCATGATAATGCACAGGAGTATTTTCTTCCAGGGATTAAGGACAAAGGAGCTGCCATCAAGATTATGGGATGGGGTGAAGGCCAAGCTCTCTGTCAAATATTTGGATGAACTGAGGAGATTTCCGTGGTAGAAGTGAGGAAATGAAGACAAAGTAGACATAATGGCCTACTTTGTCCCCTTTTATCTGTAGCTTTGCTTTCCAAGTTTTTAGTTACCCATAGTCAACTACTGTCTGAAAATAGGTCAGTACAGTACAGTAAGATAATTTCAGGACAGAAACAAAGACCACATTTACATAACTTTATTACAGTATATTTTTATATTGTTCTATAGTATTACTAATGATTGTTAATATTTTACTGTGCCTAATTTATGAATTTAACTTTACTGTAGGTAGATATGCATAGGAAAAAAACATAGTGTATATAGGGTTGGGCACCATGCATGGTTTCAGGCATCCACTAAACATCTTAAACATATATTAGGGGGGATTACTGTACATGAAGAGATGATGTGTGGAGTGGATTTCTGTTTAACTTTACAAGGCCCAACTCAAACCCATAAGTAGAATTTTTAGTGAGGCAGCAAAGCAAGATTGTCATGGCTAAAGCTCTTAAAAATAAATTCACTTGCTCTTGTGAAGTGGTGGATTCCAAAACTCTGAAATGGTGGAAACAGAATTTTATGGTTACCTAACAGAAATTTGATAATAGCAAAGCTACCAGACATGTCATGGAAATTTCTTCCAACTTAAAGACTCTCTGATACCCTGTGTAACATTTGATCTAGACCCAGGGATATTCTTTACAATATCTCTATTTTTCATTCGTTTTTAGAAGATTTGCTCTTCTTTCAACAATTCCTAGCCTTTCTTTCCAACTCTTAGTAGTCCACCTTTAGTGACATGAATAATTTAAATGACAAAGTTGATGATCTAATATTATACCCCACTGATACATTTCTCAACTAGTCCTGTTTCTTTATTTTTGAAAAATGCAACATTACTTTCAGTAATTACTTTATGACTTGACCTTCTTCCTGGGTGAGAGGATGCTGAATAGGGAAAAGAAGGCATGAAAAATTTGTAAATAACACTAAAATTGTTTTTGTGTGTTGATTCATGTATGTAGGGATATTAAGTTTGCTATTACAACTTGTTAATTAGAAACACTTATCATTTGTTAATGTTTTATTATTTCAGTCACCTTGATTCACAGTTACATGGTAGATAAAGATTGCCAGGGTAGATAAAACAGGAGTTATTCCTAACATTAAGCACTTGTTAATGGAATAAGACATTCTGATGATGCAATTCTTCTTTGGAATTTGAGTGATATTTTACTCCTAACCAAGAATTGATCAATAGGAATCAAGCCTCCTAAATCCATTTCAGCCTTAAACATGCACTCAGAATTCAGCAAGTGACTGTAACAGAGGACTGTTTAGTTGTCTTCCTTTTTACTAAAACAAAATTTTACTTAGAAGGATGAAAAGAACGGCAATCTTCCCTATAATATTATATTAAAGATAAATAAGAAAATCTAGAGAAGACAGAGTGGAAAATTGAGTCACTAACTTTTGGTAACATGAAAGAGAATATCATAGCTATTATGGCGTATGATGTTTCCTATCCTGACATAGCATAATTTTATGCAGCCATTGAAAACCCCCAGAAGTAGGAGAATATCTGACACTTTGTAGACACTCAATACATTTTGTTGAATGTTGAATAAATAAACCCAACTTTATCACAGTTAAATTTTAAATTCTTTAGGCAATTTTCACCATTCTTGAAAATTTTAGGGTGACATTCTTTTACATGGGATGCAGAAAACAGACACAGTCGATTTTAAGACAAAAACATAGTATTCAAGTCATCATAGTAATTGGATTTATTAATTGTCATTAGAGAGTTGGGAGACAATCTTCATAGATTAATCTACCATAGTCCATGTAATTGTGGCTGTCTTCAGAGTTAAGTTTTATATAGATAAATATTATATAATATTGTAGCATTTGTACTATTGCATAAAATATGAGAATTTTAGGATTCTTAGTTTTTGCTATGTATAAATAACCTAGATGGATATGATACACCGTGGTATTTAATATTCCATATACTATGCTTGTATATTTATATATATATATTATTTAAATAAAAATCTGAATTAAATAGGTGGCATGCCATATCTATACAAGGTAAGCATTATTTAGAACAAATGGAATGTTTATTTATATCCTTAAATCAGAAATCCATTAGGTAATAATTTCTGATTGATAGTCCAAACCTAGCTTGGACCTCAGCAGTGTTTGAGCTGAATAGATAAGATAGTACAACTCTCCAAATGTGCAGTTGGCAAAGTGCCCTGACCAAATTCAGAAAACATGCACAACTCAGGGATATAAACATGCAGAATTCTAGAAAACAGAACAGAATTGCAATCAGGCAGCATGTATATATAATCTTGTTTTCATAGATAATTCCTGCAGATAATTCAGTGACCTTAGATATAGGATTGACTACAACATAAAATCATTTTTTTCTATGTCAAAGCCTAATTCAAGGTGCTTGATAATAGAAAACATTCCAAATAAAGGTTTATAAATACAGAAAATAGTATTTTACACACAAACACATCCTCATACACACATCAATATATTGAGATTGAAGACACTACGATATTTGTATTTTCTTGTAGTTTTATTACCACTCGAGTACTCAGAGGTCATTCTGAGAAAATATCTTGGTTGTAGTTAATTTTGATTAATGGATTGTAGACTGAAGACAAGAAAATGCTTATCTTTGGGATGTCCAATTTGAATCACAAACAAATGTATTCCTTATCATCATTAATGCGTATCTTTGCTGCTATTCCCTAGGGCTTTACATTTAGAATAGTTTGGAGCAAATTTAATTTAAAAACATCTATGTCATTGCAACAGAAATAATATATGATTTTCAGGACACATTCAAGGAAGCAGGGAGAAAAAGAGCAAGAGTGAGAAGGAGAATTTAGCAGCAGTTTAATTGCTTTCTCTTGTGTATTAATTCTAGGGTGTGGGGAGAGGGTTGGGGAAAGAGTGCAATTACATCAATGTTATGGGCTGGAAATTCTGCCACATATCCATTGAGAGAAAAATGCCTTACAAATATTTTTCAAATGATTTAGAGTTGGCTAAATCCAATGCATGTTTTTACCATGAATTTTTCATTTAAAAGGTTTTAAAAAATCATAGATTTTAAGAAAGAAAATGTAATCCATATGTTACTGATTCATTCACACTTATCATATTTTGCGTGAGTAAGCTGGTGTCCAAAAATGTTTAGTTTTTTAAATCAGGAAGTCACATTTTTAAAGCACCAAAAAGGACCTTGGACCTGGAAAGTTTCAAATTTCTATTTAAACTCAGAACCCAAGGAATTTGAGTGGGTTCTAAACTTGGCAATATGCCTTCATCCTAGTTAACGTATTGATGGAGTTATATATATTCGTGTACATATGAGTTAAAAGTGAAGCTGTTAATTCTGCTTTGATATCAAAGCTAGATATAGTCATTTAGACTTCCTCATTTGTTTGCCATGAGGAAACAATTTGTGACTTGTTTTATTATTTAAAAAATTTTGTATATTGACCTATATCTTTAAATATACAATAAGTGTTATCAAACATGTAACAAAGTTGGTGTATGGAAAAATGCATAATTTTCCCTAAGGGCTATTTGCTAATATGGAACACCGGCCTCTAAAATGTGATGAAAGAAGAACTGTGGAACAATGGGTCATGATGGCTAATTTTATAGGGAACACATGCATACAATATAATTTAAAACACATGCCACAGCAGTTATAGTAAAAGAGAATTAGAAAGGAATTCTGCTTCATAAAAAAAGAAAACAGTTCCCTCTTTATCCTGACAGAATTGCATTTCTCTTCTAGGAAAAAGATCCCATTCACTAGCGCTTTAACAATTGCAGGGCCCACCCATAAGGTTCACATATATTCTCTCAAATCTCCTCCTCCAGTTTTGGCCTATCAGCTGTGATTTTGCAAAGATGTGATATGAAATTAAAGGCGAATAGTCTAATATGCATCTGGCATCTTTCTAATATAATATTTATTAATTGCTATTCAAAACTAAATATTGTGTGTCCTCTATTTCTCTCTCTCTCTTAAACAATGGACTGTAGTGTATTAATATAGGAATTTTAAGGGAGAGGAACAGGTCATTTTGTCCATTCTTCTGTTTCTAAGCAGACTTTAGGCTTACAGTAAAAACCTAAAGCAAGTTAGATGTTTGAGTGTACTATTTTGAAGAGCTTAGGAGTGGCAAGATAATAAACTTCTAAGCAATTGGTTGCTAAAATTTTATCAGAAGTACTTTATTCGTACCTCCAAAAAGAAAAGAAAGCAAAGCAAACAAACAAACAAAATCCCTTCTCTCTTTGTGAGGGTTAATTTGATGTATGTCAACTTATCTGGGACACAGGGTACCTAGATATTTGGTTAAACATTTATCTGAGGGTGTCTGTAAGGGTGTTTCTGGGTAAATTACCATTTGAATTGGTGGACTGAGTAAAGCAGATTGCCCTCTCCTTGTGGGTGGGCCTCATGGAATCCTTTGGAGGCCTGAACAGAACAAAAGGCTGCGTAAGGGAGAATTTGCCCACCCTGTCTGTTTTTGAGCTGGGCCATTGGACACCCACACACAGATTGGAACTTACACCATCCGCTCTCCTGGTTCTCAGGCCTTTGCACTCAGACTGGAAGTACACTGGAAGGAAGCTTTCCAGGGTCTCCAGCTTGCCAATGGCAGATCATGGGATTTATCAGCCTCCATAATTAGGGAGCCAACTCCTTATAATAAAAAATCTTTCTCTTTTTAGATAGAAAGATAGACATCTAGATATCAGATTGGTTCTGTTTCTCTGAGGAACTCTAATACATTTTCACTGTAATTTAAACCTATCTCTCTTCTTACTCAATCCTTTATAAAGAAGAAGAACAATTTGCTAGTAACCTCATTATACAACTCTTCATATTCTTGAAGATAAATTGTGTATATTGTTTTTAAACCACAAGCGTCTAAACCAGAAAAAATATTGTTAAGATAAGATTTTGACTAATATTTAAAGTGTGCACTGTGGTTAGGATGATGCGATTTGCTTTTAGTTAGAATTAATCATATTGTGCCAATAAATGCCCCTCTTGCTGGCTTAGTTTCCCCAGCATTTGATTCTCATCCACCTGACCTATATTGTTGGTAGCTCTCTGACCAGCACATGAGTATGAGCCTCCCCTGCCTCCCTTGCTCTCAATATCAATATTGTGTCTTCAAACAGGAAGTGGATTTCATGCTCACTTGCTGCTTTCCGATACTCGTCCTAAAGTTTCAGGGCTTTAATTATGACCAGATCTTTTTCTTGCAGACGTGAAAGACATTGAATTTTACTATTCTGTTAATCAACTGCATAACATTATGGAACTATTATTATTGTTTAAGGAAATTCTTGTTAGTATAGAAGATTTGTAATAAGAAAGTAAAAATTACGGAATTACTTATTTGAGATAATTATGGCTAAAATTTTTAATGTATTTCTTTTCAAGATTTTTCTATGTACATGGTTTATCTTAAAGTGATTAATGTTATTTTAGGCTTCTTCAACCTATCAAAGTATTTGTTTTTCCATGCAAATTAAATATTTTAGAAAACATCATTTTTAATGGCAGTGTAATATTTTATTTACTTAAAAATTTCTTTATTGTTAAACTCTTCAATTCCTTTCATTTTCTTAATCATTTGTGGAGTTACAGGATTAAAGAATGTAAAGCTCTTTTGTCCTCCTTAATATCAACAAATTTGTTTCAAGAAACGTTGCACAATTTATTCTTCCACACAACGTATACATATATAGAGGCTGTTTTGTCACACCCTTGCCAGCACTTAATAAAAATAAATAATATTTTAAAGATAATTTCTATTTCTAGTTTTAGAAATGAAAATGTTATCTTTCTGTGTATTTCTTTAATTGCTGGAGAGATAGAATAACTTTTCAAATACTGGTAATTTTTACTATTCTATAAATTTTGGATTCATGTTTTTAGAAAATTTTTCTATTCATGCTTTTATGTTTTGACTTATCTATTTATTGATTATTTGTGTGCATACATCTATATATCTCATATATACACATATGTAATGTTTATATATATGTATTAACTCCCTCAACTGTTTTTATTTTTGTATTTTTATTGCTTTTATTCTTATTATAAAAGTAATACATACTATCTTAAAAAGTTTGAACAGTATAAAAATATACAAATGAGAAAGAGAGTCTCATGTAATCTCACTTGCAAGAGGCAACCACTGATAACAGTTTGGGGCACATTGGCCCAAACTTTTATTTCCTAATAGTGTTAAATGTTGATGGCTTCCAACTTCATCCATGTCTTTGCAAAGGATTTTTCTATTCGTGCTCTTATGTTTGCTTTTATGTTTTGACTTATCTATTTGTTGATTATTTGTGTGCATACATCTACATATATATATATACACATATGTAATGTTTACATACATATGTGTGTGTGCGTGTATGTATATACGTATTAACTCCCTCAACTGTTTGTACTGGCATTTTTTTTGAGAAATTGATGGTCCTCATTTATATGAAGTACAGTTTATCATCTTTTTCCTTTGTGAGTATTTCCATTGGTTTCGTGTTTAAAAAGGCCTTTCTTGGCAGTTTGTCATCTTCCTGGCACACTTGTTTTATACTTTTCATTGTTGATCACAGGGTGGACACTGCCCAAGATAAAGGACATTAATTTACTTATTTATGTATTCCCAATACTCATTGGACTAGCAGAATGCCTGGATAAATACTAATATCTAATTACATTTTTGTAAAAAGCCAAAAGCATCGCCATGGCATTTTCCTCTAGTTTTTGAAGAATGGATAGAATTTCATTATTTAATAATTAAATGGCCAGTGTGGTGGCTCACACATGTAATCCCAGCACTTTGGGAGGCTGAGGCAGGAGGATCACCTGAGGTCAGGAGTTCGAGATCAGCCTGGCCAACATGGCAAAACCCCATCTCTACTAAAAATACAAAAATTAGCTGGGCGTGGTGGCAGCTGCCTGTAATCCCAGGTACTTGGGATGCTGAGGCAGGAGAAACACTTGAACCAGGGAGGTGGAGGTTGCAGTGAGCCGAGACCATCGTTGCACTCCAGCCTAGGTGACAAAGCAAGACTTTGTTGACAAAAAAAAAAAGAATTAAATAGCGTCATTGAAAAGCTATAATAATCAGAAGCAAAGTAATGGATAGAGGTTTACTAATATTTTGTTGAATGGCTAACTAAAAGGTAAACTAAATGGTAGAAAAATCAGTATAAATATACTTTGAGTAAATACTTTTTATTGTTCTCCGAATTTTAATATAATTAACTGAAAGTGATTTATAAACTGTAATTATTTACAATATGTAGATTTGTATTAGGGTAACGTGTTGGGGGCAGAATTCTGAAATGACCTTCAAGACCCATCCCTCCTTACCTCTTGCCCCCTACCTGCCCCTTGCCTCCTTGTCCTGTATCATCTCCCTGTCTTCAGTGTGGAAAAGACCTTTGAATATGATAGCTGTCACTCTCATGATTAGATTACATTATATGGCCATGATGAAAGAATTTTTCAGATGGAATCAGGTCCTTAAGCAGTTTAAAAGAAGACAGGCTTTCTTTGAGATCAGACATTCCATCTCCTTTACGCCTTGAAGAAAAAAGCCAATATGAGCTCTAGAGCTGCAAAGAAATGTATTCTACCAACACTGTGTCAACTTGCAAGAGGATCCTCCATCTCAGATGGGGCTGCAACCCTGAACAACACCTAAATTACAACCATGGGAGATCCTAGGCAGAGGATCCAGATAAGACACGCTCAGACTTCTAGTCCTTGGAAACTGAGATAAGCCAGCCACCGAGTTTCGTAATTCTTATGCAGAAATAGAAAACAAATACACTTGGAAATATCTATCATGTGCACTAGAAATTTTGTAAACCTTTTATCCAAGAGTTTGACTTCAAATATAACCTGAAGATTTATGATTTCTACTTAGCCATGAGAACGTTGAAGTGTTTGTACAAGTGAGACAAATCAACAAGCAAAAAACAAATAACCACATTAAAATATGAACAGGCCGTGCGGGGTGACTCACACCTGTAATCCCAGCACTTCGGGAGACTGAGGCAGGTGGATCACCTGAGGTCAGGAATTCTAGACCAGGCTGGCCAACATGGTGAAACCTGGTCTATACTAAAAAATACAAAAATTAGCTGGATGAGGTGGTGCACACCTATAATCCCAGCTACTTGGGAGACTAAGGCCAGAGAATTGCTTGAACTCAGGAGTTGGAGGTTGCAGTGAGCCCAGATTGCACCACTGAGCTCCCAGCCTGAGCAACAGAGCAAGACTCCATCTCAAAAAGCAAACAAACAACCACACACACACACTAAGATAGCTAGCGTCTCACACGAGTCACAATAGCTCTTATTAAAAAGTTAAAAAACAATAGATGCTGGTGAGGAGAAATGGGAATGCTTATACACTGTTGGTGGGAACATAAATTACTCTAGTCACTGTGGAAAGCAGTCCAGAGATTTATCAAAGAACTTAAAACAGAGCTGCCATTCAACCCAGCAATTCCATTACAGAATATATATCCAAGAGAAAATAAATCATTCTACCAAGAAGACACATGCACTTGCATGCTCATCGCTGTGCTATTCACAATAGCAAAAACATGGAATCAACCCAGGTGCCCATCAATGGAACATATCCAAAATACATTATTGATTGAAAAGACAAGGTAAGAAACAGTACATATTTTAGGCATCCATTACTGGTTTTTAAAAGATGGATACACAAACTTCCATTATTAACTTCTACATGCAAAGACTAACTCTGGAAGGGTATGTAGTAATTTGGTAATAATCACTGTGGTTAGGGGAAATGGAGAACTGAGGAAGGAAGTATGGGAGGAAAGCTTCCTTCACCTGCAGATTTTTAAAAATCATTTGTTTATCATGTACATGTATTGCCTATTCTAAACAACTTGAATTTTTCACCATGCATATATATAATCTATTCAAATTAATGCACCCTCACCCCATCTGGTCCTTTCAATTTCACTTACTCAGCTCCACTGTTTCTTTTTTTTCCATAGGACTAACATTCTAACTTATTTTGTAACTTATTTATGTGTTATATTTTTATTCGTTCCTTATATCCTACTGCTAGAGTATAAATCCCAGAGAGTTTGGACTGCTTTGCTCTTCATCCCAACCACCTAGAGTGGAACTTGGCACACATGGAGTAATCTGTAAATATTTGCTGAATAAGCATTTAAGAAATATTTACAGAAAAAGGAGAGACAACATTGCAATATTGGTATTGTATACACATAGGTAGTGATAATGGTTTTGAGAGGAAGAGTTTGGTAACACTGGGGATGGGAAAGAAGTCTATATTTCCCTATTAGGTATAAAATTTAAAGAGAAAGAGATGCTATAACTCTCTAGAAACAGAAATAGAGATGTCTTGCAAGAGGGAAGTGGGAACTGAGCAGAAAGCCTTCAGCTGGCACTCAAAGCAGACATGAAAGACCCCTATAGCAATGAGCTCCGTGAATGAACTGACAAGAGTAAATGTGAAAAAAATTAAAAAGCACACGGTGTATTTTAATATTAAAATGATGCAACAGAAAACGATATTGTTATATAGAAATAGATTCCCTGTAAATTATAAGTAAAAAAGCATATAACAAAATAGAATTTCTTGTTGTATTTTTAAATTCAAGTTTTAGAAATGTAGTCATGTATAGATAAAATATAGGGAGATATTATATATACAAAATAGCAACAGTGGTTATATCCAGGCAATAACATACTTTTAACTTTCTTCATATTACAGCGTTTTCAATATGAGACAAAGATTGTAAAAATTGATATTTCTTTTCCTATGACATCGGTGGAAATAAATGTTTATATTTATTTTAAAAGCAGATTAATTAAAATGCCTATTTTTGTGATCACCGTTTTAGTCTTTGTCTTACAATATTTTAAAAATATATAAGTATACAACATACTTGAAGACCTATGCTTTTAATATTGCTAGAATCTTTGAGTACCAAACCATGCATTTATTGTAGTTGAGAACACCAGACAAATGCAAAACAATTGCTGAAAACAACATATTTAGTGTATGTGACAGTAGAATAGTATAGATATGTCAGATTTTTCAGCAAGAAAGGATCACTGTTGCCTATAGCAACCTTGAGGAATGGGTAATAATTATAGGAAGAGAAAATAATTTATCAAGTGGGAAAACGGCCATGAGTAAAAGAACAGAGTGAGTTAGAGGATCCTTTTACTCTTAGATCAGAGACGTGGATGATAATGGTAGAGTAGTTTCAAATTTTCAGAGTGGTTTTGTGTACATTGTGTCAGATGTAACATAAGCAGGGTGAAGTGATGGAGAGCAAGGGCTTTGGAGACAGATTAGTTTTCAAATCCTGGTTCCACCATGACATGATGTGGCCGAGAGAAAGCCAGCTTTGAAGTCAGTTAACCCTACAGGGAAGGTTGCTAGAGAGAGTTCAAGGAGGGAACGTGGGGAATCACCCAACCCTGTTTCTGGCACACCACGGTTGCTGAATAGCAGTCAGTTCCTTGCCTCTTCCCACCCTCCCGCTCTTACAACATCCATGTGGAAGGACAGGAAGAATTATCAGCCTCCTTTTATAAGAGGACAAATCGAGTCCCAAAGATGTTAACTTATTTACAATCACTGACGCTAATAAGCAGTGGACCCAGATCATCTGACTTTTAGCTCAGTGACAGTGACTCTCCATGACGACTAAATCTTTACATGAACACCAAGAGAATCATGATGTGGGATTTTTTTTTTTAGTTGAGGTCAGTTGTTTCGTTCTCACAAGGCTTCATACAATGTGATATGTTATATTCTTTGATGGATTTACCATGATCCAAAGTCTGTTCTTCAACTTTGTAGGTTCATGAACATGATTTTCAGGGCACACGGAGTATATTAGCCTTTCTGGAACAAACTCACATTAATTAATTTCACAAAGGAATTTCCTTGAGAAGACTCTTAAATATCTCTGCAAACCCAGATAGGACCTAGAATGAAACAGTCAGTACACTTCATAAAACCAGAATGCTAATTTATTAATGTATCCTACAAATATAAATGTCTAAAGTCCTAGATACTTGAGCTCCTTGAAAGGAAAAAAATCAAACATATAAAACCAAATAGGACTCTGAGCACGCCATTCAGGGCAAAGAACATTGCCTGGAATTTCTGTCCTGCATGGCCCCACACACTTTCTCCTACTTAAGAATGGCTTTGCATATTCACCTTGTCTTCATTTTATGGTTTAACTTTCAAATGGCATCTTTTTTTGGAATATCTATGGTGTGTTGTGCTGTCTGCCCTCAGTCTGATGCAGTGATTTCAACCTTTTCACCCCAGAAAGCAAACAGTGCGTGACATTCGCTCACCAGGATCTTATTTATAAAGCCTTCCGTTCTCTCTCACTCAGAAAAGGATATCAGAAAGCAGATAAGTGGGAGTGATAGTTCAGGATAACCTTGACTTCTAACTCACAAACAAAAGTAAATCATTTGCTAACTTTGAACTATTAATAGTAACAAATTACTTGCAACAGAGCTCAGGACAGATTGTTAGGCACCCTTGGATCTTGACCTCTGTGCTTAGTGGAGAAAATAAGTGGTTGTTTGCATCTCTTACATTTCTCATATTGAAGAGAATAGTAATACACATAGCACATAAGCAATTTGCAATTTGACTTTATGACAGAGAAAGCAAATTTTATATCATAAGGAAGACTTCTGTCCTTAAACTTCTAAAGAAAGCAAGAATTGCATCAACTCTGCTAGTGGGCCATTTTGTCTATGCCTATAAAGGAAAAAGAGAGGCATATAGATTATTATTTAAAAAGATCATGAGTCTATTTATCTTAAAAAATAAAAAGAATAAAGAAAAGATAAAAAAAGAAAAGGAAAAAAGAAAATAAATAAGCTCTAAATTCCTAGGTTCCTTAGGCTTTAAGAAGACTAAATATAAACCCATAGCTTACTTTTTTTCCATTAAGTAAAGAACTAATTCTAGCACAAGTTCGAGCTACGATGATTTAACTTCGAGCAGAACTTTGTGCTTTCTCATCCTCTTCTTGTATTTGTGGGTCAAAAGAGAAGTCAGTAGGGACTTGTATTTCCTGTCTCATCTTTTCCTTCCTCCTTTCTTAAAACTTTGTGGGAAATCAGCTTTCTAAAACACTGAGGAGAGCCATGTCCATTAACTTCTGAAATGTCTGCCATAATTCTTATCTATTTCCACGTAGACTCTTCTCCCAGGGCATAGATCAGGATGAATTGTAGTATATATGGGATGTATCACTATATGAAATATTTTATTATCTTTCTCTTACTTGAGTGTTACTGTTTATAATATTCTGATCTATTTATAATCATTTCTTTGCTACTGTCTGTTTGCTCTCCATTCCCTAACACATTGATAATTCCTTTGAGAAGAAAGTTAAGTGAGATTTGTTTTCTTTCTCTCTCTCTTTTTTTTTTTTGAGATGGATTTGTTTTCTTTTTCTTTTTTCTTTTTTTTTCTCTGTTGCCCAGGCTGGAGTGCAGTGGCACAATCTTGGCTCACCACAACCTCTGCCTCCTGGGTTCAAGCGATTCTCCTGCCTCAGCCTTCCAAATAGCTGGGACTAGAGACACATGCCACCATGCGCAGCTAATTTTTGTATCTTTAGTAGAGATGGGGTTTCACTATGTTGGCCAGGCTGGTCTCGAACTCCTGACCTCGTGATCTGCCTGCCTTGGCCTCCCAAAGTGCTGGGATTACAGGCGTGAGCCACCATGTGCCTGGCCTGAGATTTGTTTTCTAAACCACATCACTCTAGGTATCTGCATCTGTGTCTTCTGTAGTTCCCTTTTTCTTTTTGAAATGTAAAATATTTTGTTTTGAATAAGGAATCTTTTCAGTCAAGAATGCCAACATTAAAATTTCTTTTCATCTCAAGCACACAGTATAAGATTTGTGCCTGTTAAGTAGTGGGGATCCTTGGCCTTTTCATCCCCTTCAAGGTTGATTCTTCTACTCCAGAGTCTGGGCAGATGTGGATGGCTGAGGGGTGCCATTCCCTCATGGATATTTCTAACAGCTAATGGAATAAATTTTGTCTTTCTGGGATTTTCTGGAAAAGACACTAAAGAATAGGAAGGAATGTTTCATTAGGTAAGACCAATTACATGTTTCTCTTTGATAGAGTAAAAAAGGTAATAATACATAATTGAAAAGGCTGAGGCTTTTTTTTTTTTTTTTGAGACAGAGTCTCGCTCTGTCGCCCAGGCTTGAGTGCAGTGGCGCGATCTCGTCTCACTGCAAGCTCCGCCTCCTGGGTTCACGCCATTCTCCTGCCTCAGCCTCCCGAGTAGCTGGGACTGCAGGCGCCCGCCACCACGCCAGGCTAATTTTTTGTAATTTTTTTTTAGTAGAGATGGGGTTTCACCATGTTAGTCAGGATGGTCTCGATCTCCTGACCTCGTGATCCACCCGCCTCGGCCTCCCAAAGTGCTGGGATTACAGGCATAAGCCACCGTGCCCGGCCAAGGCTGAGGATTTTAATGACATTTTCCTCTTCATTATATTCTGTATTTTTTTTTAATAGGTAAGTGTTCCCTGACATGAATGAATAGAAAATCAAGGAAAAATTAAGAGGAAAAATCATGGAAGGCATATGATGGACCAGGATGCATTTCTGTAAGGCAGGGTGAGAAGGTCTACATCTTCAGATGCTTAGGAGAAATACGACTCCATATGTAAAGTCCACCAAAGTGCTCAGTGAACAAAAGCAGCACCTATTGCTTAAGAAGCAGAAAAGAAGGTGAGAATACTGAGGTCATGAGTTTCTTTTAAGATAGTTATTGTTTTACATGACTTTTTCTCCTCCATTTCTAAGATACGAGAAATATAAGACCTTAGAGTTCAAAGTAACCAAAGAAATTCTTTAACCATTCAACTCAGCACTTGTTACCAGGGTTTCCCTGATAGAGACATCACCGTGTCTTTAATTTAGCCTAAGGATGGTTCTAGTGAACTTACACAGATTTGTAGGCAGCATCTGTGAAGACAAAACTTAAAACCACACTAACCCTAAGCCATAACTGGTTCTAACACTATGGCAGTTTTACTAGAAAGGTGGGGACCTTGAGGCCAATCAGTTCCTTCCCTGGCTCTCATCCAAGTCAAGCTCATGCGTTAATCCAAGTGTAACATCTCTAACTACCAATCCTTGTTTTTCCAGTTATCTTGATCCTCCCTCTTGACTCCTCCTCTTGACTCTGCATGCAACTGCCCCTAAACATTTTTGCCCTCTGCCATCTTAGATCTCTGTTCTTTAATAAATAAATGGATCTCCTACCTCTACTCTTCAGATGGTACTCTCTCCTTACCCATTCTAACAAAACTCTGGCTTTCCCTCAAGGCCGCTGTTTCTATTATAGCTGTTTTCAGGGACGCTTCTTCTCCCATACTCCATACCTTCGTGGCTTCTTTGTGGTGCTTATGACATGAACAAAGCTGATCCAGTTGTAATACAGTAGAAAGTAGTGGAGGATGTGATACACTGGAAAGCATATGCCTCATGTAAATCTAGCAGCTGCCTTGGAGCTAGAGGAGATTTTGTCATTCAAGTTTATAAGCAAACTTTTGCCCAGATTTTCCTTCCCTCCTTCCCTCCCTCCCTCCCTCCCTCCCTTCCTTCCTTCCTTTCTTCTCTTTGTCTTTCTTTCTTTCTTTCTTTCTTTCTTTCTTTCTTTCTTTCTTTCTTTCTTTCTTTCTTTCTCTTTCCCTCCCTTCCTTCCTTCCTTTCTATCTTCCTTCCTTCCTTCCTTCCTTCTTTCCTTCCTTCCTTCTTTTTTTTTGGAGTCTAGCTGTCTCACCCAGGCTGGAGTGCAGTGGTGCAATCTCGGCTCACTGCAGCCTCTGCCTCCTGGGTTCAAGCGATTCTCCTGCCTCGGCCTCCCGAGTAGCTGGGACTACAGGTGCGTGCCACCATGCCCGGCTAATTTTTTGTATTTTAAGTAGAAAGGGGGTTTCACTGTGTTAGCCAGGATGGTCTCAATCTCCTGACCTCATGATCTGCCAGCCTAGGCCTCCCAAAGTGCTGGGATTACAGGCTTGAGCCACCACGCCTGGCCCATCTTCCAATATTTCTACAGAAGCCAGAAATTCAAGTTTTATTGGTGATATATCTCTATTTTAAATATTGACAACTAACTTAAAATGAATGAACACTATGGAATAGATAAAAGTTATCTGTAGATTAGATATGCCGTGTTGCATGCAAGTTTGTAAACTTTATTCTACTCTTTCTTTAGCAACTCTCAATATTTTTTTTTGTCTATATACTAAACACTTCCTCTTTTGAGAATGATGAAATCTGGCTTTATTAACCTCAACTTTAATCTTGACACATGGAATGGTCATCTAACTACCTGCAGTTTTTGATTCCATTCATCTCATTCTTCACTTTGCATGCCATTTCCTTCCTTCTATAGCTAGGGTTAGAAAACTTCTTTTCCGTAAAAATCCAAGAGTAAATATTTTTGATTTTGTGGTCTATAAGATATATCACAAAAATTCCACTGTGCCATAGTAGCATGAAAACAGTCACTGGCAATATAAAAATTAATGAGGGTAGCTATGTTCCAATAAAATTTTATTTATAAAAACAGGTGGTGGGCTGGATATGTCTGTGGGTTATATATAGTTTGCTGACCCTTAATGTGAAGGATGAAGGAGTTCCTTAGCATGGAATATAAAAGCCGACATGATTTGTCTCCTGTCTACTTGAAATTTTCAGTTTTATCTCCCATTTCTTTTCCTGCGAGTTAACCAGCCATGATAATACATCACAATTATCATTTATTTAGCACTTTCTGTAATGTAGGTACTCTACTAAACTTTTAATCCATGCCATATTAAGTTGTTTAATGAAAACAAAAGATAGGAGCTAGACACCTTAATTTTATAGATGAGCAAATTGAGCCATAGGGAGATTAATTTATTTGTCCAAGATCACACAGACAATAAGTAGGAAAGCTAGAATTTGAACCCAGACAGTATAGTTTCAGTTTCATGCTCTTCACCATTATATTGTCCAGTCTCCTGAGGTCTTCCCCTAATCGTTGTGATGAAGGAGATCACACCATTCTCTTCTGCACATGCTGCATACTGTCTTCTATCTTTGGTATTCCCCCTTCCGCATCTGCCTAGAAAAACTAGTCAACTATTTCTTCTTTTGGCAACTCTTCTGTGGCTTCACATCTCCACACTGACAACGTTTTGATGCTCCTCGTTCTGTGCATAATAAAGAGTTATTTCTGCATATACTTATTTCTGCACTAAAAAAGTCAGTAGTCGTCTGCTTTTGGAATTAGTGGTCTCTTTAGAAATCAGTTTATGTCTTATCTTTGCGTAGTTCCTGACACAGTAGGCACTCAATAATTGCTTGCTGAATTGAATTGAGTGGGTAATTTATCCTGGGGTTTTTACTGTTTCTGATGTATCAATCAGTCCTTTTTTTGGTGGAGATAGGATTAGAGTCTTGATTTGGGTTGTCTCAGAAATCGATCTTGAAACATAGATTCATGTGCAAGTAACTTACTTGAGAAGAGAAGAAAACAGTGGTAGGAGAAGGGGGAAATGAGACAATGAAGGAAAAGCAGCCAACAAAATGTATATTATCAAGGCATCTACCAGTGTGGTCCTATTTGAGCTTGATCCCACTGGGCAAGCTCTGAAAGTTAGTTTAGAGCAATACTTCAGAGTTATTCTACTCAAGGGGTAAGGTTGGTCGGGTTTTTATATACCAATTATTTGCATTAATTGGTTAAAGCTTATTCCCAGGGGAAGTTAATATTCAAACATATCCAGAATGCTGCACAGGTGGGCAAAAGGTTGGCTAAAGAAAAAGTCCTCAGGTGAAGAAAGCAGGTGCTGGTAGCTGCAAGTCCAGCCAGTGTGCACTGATCGGGCGAGGGCTAGTGTATATGGGCAGGGTGCCCACAGCATCTGTTTCCAGCTTCTCTCCAAACTTCTGAAACTGACAGTAAGATGGAGAAATTATTTCTGCCTTTTTCCACTTTTGCTAAAACGAGTCTTTTAAATGTACCTATAGAGGTAGAGGTACCTGTATGGGGATGCATACAAAGAAGTATCATTCATATCATTTTCAGACCAGGTGACCTCTAGTGTACTCTGGCAAGTATAGTCTCTGCTTATCCCTTGGGATTGTTTGCAATCAAAGATTGCCTTCAATCCCAGAACTTTGATTAGAGGAACAGTGATCAATTTCCTTGATATTAGGGCTATTGGGTTGCCATTTCTCTAACATCTGTTTCTTTTGCATTAGGTGAAATCTTCTGTTGTCATTTATAGTAGACTTTTAGTGGTTTATGCACCATCCTAGGTGTTTCAACAGATGCATAGAAGAATAAATCATAATGATTTCCTTTTAGAGTGTGCAGAGTAGTACCCAGAGTAAATATTTAGAGTGGAATGTAATAAATGTTGCAATAAAGATAAGAACAAAGTCAAAGGGGATGTGGTAGAAAAATGGACTAATTACTTATGAGAAAATATATAATGGAGGACATCCTAAGATGACCCTCAAATAGAGAGTGTTCTATGTTATTAGAGCATCCTAAAGTCTCTCATGTTTTTAAAATTCAAGTTTTTAATATTTAAATACAGGATTGTTTGAAACAATAATCATTAACTTGAAATGTCCTCCTTAAATACTGGCAGTAAAAAGACTTAGAAGTTTTTCTTTATTCAAGTCTTGAAATAAGGCAATGGCAACTGGCAGAGATTCAAGAAAAGGAATTAAAAAGACTCTTAGACGGTACAATAGATAAGAATAGAACAGTGGCTTTGAGAAGAGAGGAAAGAGCGAGAGATGGATGAGTAAACTATGAATCTGAGGTTTTGAGCTTGGAAAATTAAGTGAATGGTGTTGCAGCTAAACAAGACAGAACAGCCAGGCAGGTAGCTGCCATGTGGGAAAATGCTGTGAGCTTAATTTGGACAAGAGCTAAGTTTCAGGTGCTTGTGACTCCTCCAGGTAGGGTTATACAGACATGAAACTTGCACTGCTAAATCTTCTTAGGAATTAATTGGTCTAGCAGGGAATTAAGAAAATTGCAATAATGATAATAGTTGAGGAAATGACAACAGTAAATATTCCCTTTCCATAGTGGTGGGAATGCAGGTTATTATTTTAGAAATTTCTCACATAGCTTGGCAGGGTTCTGGTACATGCACCAGAAGACATCCATTATTTTGTACAGCCTCATGCTTCTTCATTCTCATCCTTTGCAAGCCCTTTTAGCACAAGAAGATTTAAACTTTAGTAGCAATAATAAAAGTATAAAAAAGATTATGTCTACAGATGGCCTATGAAAGCTGAAACTGTCTGTTAAAAATCACCATTTTTTTTTCTATATATGTCTTCTCATTTATTTTAGCTGGCATGGTAGAGAATGTTTTCTTTTCGCACATTGGGATAATTAGAGACGTGATTCATTTATTACCTAATATGTGCTAGGCCCTCCACAGACATTATCTCCAGTTCTCCCAGCCTTGCTGCTGTTTTGCTGATAAGGAAATGGAAGCTGAGATGAGTTAATTGATGTGCCCGTGGCCTCAGTTGACTTCTTTCTTCCATTCTTCTCAAACATTAGAGCTAGAATCATATCTTAGCAACAGGTGGTCCCGGCAGTTGGCAGAGGGCACAGGCAGAACCCAGACCATTCCTCCTTTCTGCTATGGAACCTGGCCTCCATGCAACACAATGCTTAGTACTTGTGTTCTTCATTTCAGGTCTTATATTTTATACTCAGCTTCTACACTCTCTGACTTTTCCCACTTGTGTTTCAGGTTCTCAGTTTCTCTGATAAGTAAGTTCAACCAGAAAATGTGAAAGCATTAATAAATGAGAGAAAAATAAACAAAGTACCTGATTGCCTTTCTCTTGACATCATACTTCTTTCTTTTCCTCCTCCTCTTTTGGAATAAAGTTGGGTGAATAAAACTACACCCCTTCTCTCTGTCTCTGTGTCTCTGCCTCTCTCCTCTCTCTTTGTCTCATAGTATCTTTCTCACTAGAAATAACCCCTTACATACACACAGATATATGTACTACTTTTTCATCAAACTCTTCTCATTCCCCTTTCAGGTTTGAAATTTGCCCTTATTCCTTCTTGTATTAGTCCATTCTCACACTGCTATAAAGAACTACCTGAGACTGGGTAATTTATGAAGAAAAAAGGTTTAACAGATTCATGGTTCCACAGCCTGTACAGGAAACATGGCTAGAAGGCCTTAGGAAACTTAAACATGGCAGAAGGTGAAGGGAAAACAAGCACGTCTTGCCATGGTGGAGCAGAAGAGAGAGTGAGAACACTTTCAAACAACCAGATCTCACGAGAACTCACTCACTATCATGAGATCAGCAAGGGGGAAATCTGCCCCCATAATCTAATCACTTCCCATCAGGGCCCTCCCCCAACATTGAGGAATACAATTCAACATGAGATTTGGGTGGGCACAAAGAGCCAAACCATATCATTCCACTCTTGGCTTCTCCAAATCTCATGTCTTCCTCACATTTCACAACACAATCATGCCTTCCCAACAGTCACCAAGTTTTAGCTCATTTCAACATTAACTCAAAAGTCCAAGTCCAAAGTCTCATCTGAGACAAGGCAAGTCCCTTCCACCTATGAGCCTGTAAAATAAAAAACAAGTTGGTTACCTCCAAGATACTATGGGGTTGCAGGCACTGGGTAAATGCTCCTATTCCTAAAGGGAGAAATTGGCCAAGACACAGTGGGTAAAGGCCCCCTGCACGTCCAAAATCCAGCAGGGCATTCATTAAATCTTAAAGCTCCAAAATAATATTTGACTCCATGTCTCACATCCAAGCCACACTGATACAAGTGGTGGGCTCCCAAGGCCTTAGTCAGCTCTGCCCCTGTGGCTCTGCAGGGTACAGCTCCGGGGCTGCTTTCATGGGCTGTTGAGTTCCTGTGGTTTTTCCAGGAGCATGGTGCAAGCTGTCAGTGGATCAACCATTCTGGCATCTGGAGGACAGTGGCTCTCTTCTCACAGTTCCACTAGGCAGTGCCCCAGTGGGGACTCTGTGTCGGGACTCCAACCCCACATTTTCTTTCCACATTGCCCTAGTAGAGGTTCTCCATGAGGGCTCCACCCCTGCAGCAGACTTCTGCTTGGACATACAGGCATTTCCATACATCTTCTGAAATCTAGGCAGAGGCTCCCAAATCTCAACTCTTGCCTTTTGCATACCTGCAGGCCCAACATCACATGGAAGACACCAAGGGTTGGGGCTTGCACCCTCTGACACTATGGTCTAAGGTGTATCTTGTCCTCCTTTAGCCACAGCTGTAGCTGCATGGATGCAGTGCACCATGTCCCAAGATTTCACAGAACAGTGGGACCCTGGGCCTGGCCCATGAAACCATTTTCTCCTCCTAGACCTCCAGGGTTGTGATGGGAGGGGTTGCCATGAAGTTCTCTGAAATGCCCTGAAGGTATTTTCCCCATTGTCGTGGCTATTAATAGTCACCTTTTTTTTTTTTTTTACTATGCAGATTTCTGCAGCCTTGAATTCCTCCCCAGAAAATGGGTTTTTCTTTTTTTTTTTTTTTTGAGACGGAGTCTCGCTCTGTCGCCCAGGCTGGAGTACAGTGGCGCAATCTCGGCTCACTGCAAGCTCCGCCTCCCGGGTTCACGCCATTCTCCTGCCTCAGCCTCTCCGAGCAGCTGGGACTACAGGCACCCGCCACCACGCCCGGCTAATTTTTTGTATTTTTAGTAGAGACGGGGTTTCACCGTGGTCTCGATCTCCTGACCTCGTGATCCGCCCCCCTCGGCCTCCCAAAGTGCTGGGATTACAAGCGTGAGCCACCGTGCCCGGCCGGGTTTTTCTTTTTTACCACATGATTGGGCTGCAAATTTTCCAAACTTTTATACTTTGTTTCCCATTTAAATATAAGTTTTCAGAAGCAGCCAGGCCACATCTTGAACACTTTGCTGCTTAGAATTTTCTTTCACCAGATTCCCTAAATCATCCCTCCCAAGTTCAAAGTTCCACAGATCTCTAGAGCAGGGACACAATGCTGCCAGTCTCTTTGCTAAAGCATAGCAAGAATGACCTTTATTTCAGTTCCCAAAAAGTTGCTAATCTCTATCTGAGACCATCTCAGCCTGGGCTTCACTGTCCATATCACTAACAGTATTTTGGTCACAACTATTCAACAAGTGTCTAGGAAGTTCCAAACTTTCCCTCATCTTCCTTTCTTCTTCTGTTCCCTCCAAACTGTTCCAACCTCTTCCCATTACTCAGTTCCAATGTTTCTTCTACCTTTCCAGGTATCTTTATAGCAATGCTCCACTTCTCTCATACCAATTTTCTATATTAGTCTGTTCTCATACTGCTATAAAAGTAACTACCCAAGACTGGATAATTTATGAAGAAAAGAGGTTTAATTGACTCACAGTTCCACAGGCTGTACAGGAGGTATGGCTGGGAAGCCTCAGGAAACTTACAATCATGGCAGAAGGCAAAGGGGAAGCAAGCATGTCTTACCATGGCAAAGCAGGAGTGAGACAGGAAAGGGGGAAGTGCTATACACTTTCAAACAACCACATCTTATGAGAACTCGCTCACTATTTCAAAAACAGTAGGGGGAAAATCCACCCCATGATCCAAACACCTCTCACCAAGTCCCTCCTCCAACATTGAGAATTACAATTCAACATGAGATTTGGGCAGGGGACACACAATCAAACTATATCACTCCATTGATGAACTCAGTGGATACTTACAAAGTATCCAATAAAGTTACTCCTATATGTTTGATGTGCTTTATGTTTTATATTGAGTTGTGACATACATTTATCACATATAATTTTCAAAAAAACAACTTCTCATTTACATGAATAACTCACACTTAAGGGAACCACATTTTTTTTTCTTTTTTTGGTCATTCACAAAAAATTGAAGAGCCAGAATTGAAACTCAAATTTTTATCTGCTTTCAGAGCCTCTGCAGTTTTCATTACATTATCTTATCTTAAAATATTATTCTATCTGGTAGTCTCAAAAGTTTTTAGAAGTACTGGAAGAAAGATAATGATAATGACAATTTGTTAAACTTCTTTGTGTTAGGAAGTAGAAATATATTAGCATTCAAATATTGTCAACAGGGACAACACTGGACAATCAGTAATTGTATTCATCTAAAGAATCACTAGGCATTATGGGAATTCTGCCAATCTGTAACTAGATCTTAATTTTTAGAATTAAAAATGTTAAGATGAGACCAAAAATATTAATTACTGTGCATATATATATCAATTATATTATATATGTATATATATGTATGTATGCCATCATATAGAGTAGGGTGATATTTTGATGTTAATCAAGTTGTTTAGGAAATCCCACACTTTATTGCCATAGATTGTCTTCATTCTCATTAGTTCAAAAGTATTACTGTTCCAATGGAGAAAGTGTCCAGCCAAGATGCTATACACTTGGCTTTTAAAGACAGAAAGATTGGAGAAGAAAACGTGGTTCCTCAGACCAGGTAAAGAGATTTTGGAGGTTAATCCAGGATTAGAGACAGGATCTTCTGTATTTAGATTAGAATGCACCTCTCTCCCAGGCATTTCAACTCCTGGGATTTGGAGTAATGAGAATAGAGTGAGTCTTTGTTTCATTCCTTGAGTGATGTTTGGGAAGACAGAAAGCATTATAGAAAGTTATTTCACACTATTACGACATGGTAAATAGTAGGGTAGAAATTGCAGAGGCATGTCCATCTGGAACTCTGTGTGGAGCAAGATTTTAAATGCATCCCACACAACAGAAGAGTAGAGTTAGTAAACAGAATATTGCATAGGGTGTCAGGGCTAAGAGGTCAGGTTCCCTAGAAGCCAAGTCTGAAATAAGAATTTGGGTGCATATGCTTTATTGAAGAATGTTCATCAGGAAAAACCTACGAGAGCATTATGGATTAAAGGATTGCTCTCCAAAGATGGCAGTATGAAGCACGGGACTGAAGGCCTGTGAGAGAACAGGCATTTGAGCAAATGGGAATATGGAAGGCAGCTGACAGTGATTTTAATGGAATACGGATACATTTCAATGAATTCCAGTACAGTAGTGCTACAGACCATCTGTCACCCAAATCCCCTCCAAATTGTTGGGATGCTACTAGAGGAAGAATAATCTAACCTGGAAGAAAGTAAGAAGTTCAAAAGAAGGACAATACTAAATTGACTTGCTTTATTAGAGACAGCTTTATTGAAATAAAATTTACAGGCCAAAAAATGCCTGTATAAGTGTACAATTCAATGACATTTAGTAAATTATTGAGGTGTGAAACCATGTCCACAATCTAGTTTTAGAACATTTTCTTCATCCCCAAAAGTTATTTTGTACCTCACTGTAGTCAATTCCCATTCTAACCTTCTTCCCCAGGCAATCACTAAGCTGTTTACTTATAGATTCTCTTTTCTTAAAAAAAAGAAAATTTATTTCAGTGGAATGATACAGTATGTAGTCTTTTGCATCTGGATTTTTTCCATTAGCATAATTTTTTAGTTCCATTCATATTGCAAATGTACTAGTAATTCATTTTTATTGCTGAATAGTATTCACTATATAGATAATAATGCATTTCATTTATCCATTAACCAGATGATGGACATTTGGATTGTTTCTAGTTTCTGTGTATTAAGAATAGCATTGCTAAGAACATGCATATACAATTACTAACATGGACATATGTTTTCATTTCTCTTGGATAGATACCTAGGAGTGGAATTGCTGATTGAAATAGTATGTTTATACTTGACTTTCTCAGAAATTGCTGGACTGTTTTTCAAATTGTCTGTGCTATTATATGTTCTCCCTGCAATGTATGAGGCTTCTAGTTTCTCCACATCTTTGTTAACACTTGATATTGACAGTAAAGTTGATACATTAATTATAGCTATTCTAGTAGGTATATAGTGATATCTCATTATGGTTTTAATTTGCATTCTCATAATGACTTATGGTGTTGACTATTTTTACATGTGCTTACTAGCTATCCTTTTAATATGCTGTTGGGTCTGGTTTGCTAACATTTTCTCATGGTATTTTTCTGCATCTATGTTCTTGAAAGATATTTATCTGCTGCTTTCTTGTGATTTTTTTTCTGGCTTCATTATCAGATATTTCTGGCTTAAAGAATGAGTTTTGAAGTGCTCATCCCTCTATATTTTTGAAAAGTGTTTGTGTAGCATTGATAATATACTCTCTTTAGGTATTTGATGGAATTCATGGTTGAAATCATCTGGGTCTTGGCTTGTCTTTGTGGAAAAACTTTTAATTACCAATTCTATTTCTTGTTATGGGTACATGTATATTATCTGTTTCTTCTTTAGTCAGTTTTGGGGATTAATGTCTTTCTATGGCATTGTTCATTTTATCAAAGTTGTTTAATCTGTTGGTATTGAGTTGTTCATAATAGTCCCTTATATTTCAATTTCTGTAAAGTCAGTATCAGTGTCCCTTCTTTTATTCCCAATTTTGATGATTTGTGGTTTATCTTTCTGTCTCTATATCGGCCAGTCTAGCTAAAGATTTTACAATATTATGATCTTTTAAAAGAACCAACTTTTGATTTCATTGGTTTTCTCTATTGTTTTTCTCTATTTTGTTGCTTTCTGCCCTTTTTATTATTCTCTCCCTTCTGCTTATTTTTGTATTTAATTTGTTCTTCTTTTTCTAGTTTCTTAAAGAGGAAGTATAAATGATTGAGTTATGATTTCTTTTTTTCTAAAATAGGTATTTAAAGCTATAAATTTCTCTCTGAACATTGATTTACCTCCATCTTGTTACTTTTGATATGTTGTAATATGTTGTTTTTTTTTATTCAGTTCAAAATATTTTCTAATTTCCCTTGTGATTTCTTCTTTTAACTATCTGTTAATTTCCAAATATTTGGGGATTTTTCTATGTAATTTTTGTTGTTGCTTCCTAATTGTATTCCATTTTTATAGTAACTCATACATTAAATGATTTGTAATACTTTTAAACATATTAAGACTTGTTTTATGTCCTATAGTATTTGGTCTACCCTGGAGAATGTTCTATGTGTATTTAAAAGAAAAATTATTTTGCTGTTTTTGGGTGGAGTGTTTTGTAAATATCAGTTAAGTCAAGTTGATTGATATTATTCAAGTCTTCATCCATGATGATTTTCCAAGTTGTTGTTATACCGATTATTGAGAAGGAGATATTGAAGTCTCTAACAGCAATTGTTGAAATATCTATTTGTCTTTTCAGTTTTGTTTTGCTACATGTGTTATGGTGCTCCTTTGAAGGTGCATATACATTTATAAGTATTGTGCAATAACTCTTCACTTAAAGTTGTCCATATGTTCTTGGAAATTGTAATTTTAAATGAAATTATGTACAGCAGGTCCTCCAAATTATGTTGTTTTATTCAACATTGTTTCTTTGTAACACTGATGAAAAAAATTGGTTTGTTACATGTCATTTTGCTCAAAGTCATAGTTTCCAAAAACCTGTCAATGATGTTGAGGACTTACTGTATGTACCTGATATACTGACCCTTTTGTTATTATGAAATGTTCCTTTTTATTTCTGCAGATTGATTATTCCTTATTTGAAATGCATGGCACCAGAAGTTGTTTCAGATTTCAGATTTTTCAGATTTGGAATAATTGCATGTGTAATGAGATATCTTGAGGATGTGACCCAAATCTCAACACAAAATTCATTTAAATTTATTTGTGTTTCATATATACTTTATACACATAGCCTGAAGGTAACTTCATACAATTTTAAGATAACTTTGTACAAAAAGGTTATGTTAAATACTTACGTGTAAAATTTTCCACTTGTGGCATCATGTTGGCACTCAAAATGTTTTAAATTTTAGAGCATTTCAAATTTTATATTTTCAGATTGGGGTGATCAACCTGTAGTAATATTTCTTCTCTCAAGCATATATTTTTGCCATCCCAGCTTGTTAATAAGTAAATATTTAAACTGTAAAGTTTACATAGTATATATTTTGCTGTTCCTTTACATTCAATCTATCTGTATCTTTGAATCTGAGCTGTTTCTCTTGTAAATGGGACATATGTGGATAATGCTTTTCTGATCCAATCTGATAATCTCTACCTTTTGATTAGAGTGTTTAGACCATTAATATTTAATATACTTACTCACCTGTTTGCAGTTTTGTCTATCTCTTGTTTGTTTTCTTTGTCTCTTGTCATTTTTGTTTCTCTGTTCCACCTTTTGTGTTGACAAATATTCTTAGCATCCTATTTTAATTTTTCTTTTGATTTTTAAAACATATTTTTGAGTTATATTTTTGGTAATTGCCCTCGAGATTACAATATGAATTTTAACTCATCATGTTCTACCCAAGTGGCTTAATTTCAATTAAATATAGCAACTTAATTCCATTACATATAGCACATTTCCTCTAATATTGCTCTATTCACCATCTATTTTCAGATATAGATAAGTATGTTATAAACCCCAAATAGAGTGTTAACTATTATAATTATTGCTTGATAAAATATGTCTTTAAAGAAAATTGGAAGAAGAAAAGAGAAAATATTTTATGCATTCTTTTATATTTCCTCACATTTTTACCATTTCTGGCCTTCATTTCTCCCTATGGAATCTAGTTACCATCTAGTGTCATTTCTTTTCAGCCAGAGATACTTCTATTAGCATCTTGTAAGACAGGTCTCACAGATTTATTTCTCTCAGCCTTTGTTTAAGTGAGAATGTTATTTTTTTGCCTTCCTTTTGAACTTGCTGGATATTCTTTGTTGACTGTAATTTCCTTTCAGTATGTAGAATATTTCATTCTACCACTTTCCGGCTTCTGTTGTTTCTGTTGAGCAGTTATCCTTTTTTTGTTGTTGTTTTTGCCAACTGGAAATTTAATATGAGAAAGTATTATTTAAAAAATATTCTATATGCAGTCTTCTTAGCCTTATCCAAAAATATTATCATTAAATAAGTGATATTATGACACTGGAAGTAACCATCAATGCATGCTATGTAGACACCAAATTATTCAAGGACAATTTTTTATAACAGCAATTATTTTGTACAGGGTGTTTGCATATGATTTTTTTTTAACTTTTATTTTACATTTGGGAACACATGTGAAGGTTTGCTATGTAGGTAAAGTCATGGTATGGGGGTTTGTTGTACAAATTATTTAATCAGCTAGGTATTAATCAAGTACCCAATAGTTATTTTTTTCTGCTCCTCTCTCTCCTCCCACCCTCCGACCTCAATTACAACCCAGTGTCTGTTGTTCCTCTTTTTGTGTTCATGAGTTCTCATCATTTAGCGCTCACTTATAAGTGAGAACATATACTATTTGGTTTCCTCTTCCTGTGTTAGTTTGCTAAGGATAGTAGCCACCAGCTACATCCATGTTCCCATAAAAGATGTGATCTCGTTCTTTGTTAATGGCTGCATAGTATTCCATGGTATGTATGTAGCATATTTTCTTTATCCAACTTGTCACTGATGGGCATTTAGGTTGATTCCATGTCTTTCCTATTGTGAATAGGGCTGCAATGAACATTTGTGCACATATGTCTTTATGGTAGAATGAGTTATACTCCTTTGGCTATAATGGGATTGTTGGGTGGAATAGATAGTTCAGCTTTCAACTCTTTCAGGAATTGCCACACTGCTTTCCACAATGGTTGCACTAATTTACACTCCCACCGACAGTGTATACATGTTCCCTTTTCTTTGCAACCTCTCCAGCATCTGTTTTTTTTAACTTTTTAATAATAGCCATTCTGACTGGTGTGAGATGGTATCTCATTTTGGTTTTGATTTGCATTTCTCTAATGATCAGTGATATTAAGCTTTTTTTTAAATATGCTTGTTGGTCACATGCATGTCTTCTTTTGAAAAGTGTCTGTTCATGTTCTTTGCCTACTTTTTGATGAGGTTGTTTGTTTTTCTCTTGTAAATTTGTTTAAGTTTCTTATAGATGCGGGATATTAGACATTTGTCAGATGCATAGTTTGCAAATAATTTCTCCCATTCTGTAGGTTGTCTGTTTACTCTGTTGAGAATCTCTTTTGTGGTGCAGAAGCTCTTAAGTTTAATTAGATCCCACTAGTCAATTTTTGCTTTTGTTGTGATTGCTTTTGGTGTCTTTGTCAAGAAGTCATTGCCCATTCCTATGTCCAGGATGATATTGCCTAGGTTGCCTTCCAGGATGTTTATAATTTGGGGTTTTACATTTAAATCTTTGATTCATCTTGAGTTAATTTTTGTATATGGTATAAGAAAGAGTTCTGATTTCAATCTTCTGCATATGGCTAGTCAGTTATCCCAGCACCATTTATTGAATAGGGAGTCTGTATCCCATTGCTTGTTTTTGTCAGCTCTGTTGAAGATTAGATGGTTGTAGGTGTGCAGCCTTATTTATGGGCTCTCTATTCTGTTCCACCAGTCTATGTGCCTGTTTTTGTACCAGTACCATGCTGTTTTTGTTACCGTAGCCCATAGTATAGTTTGAAGTTGGGTAACATGATGCCTCCAGCTTTGTTCCTTTTGCTTAAGATTCCCTTAGGTATTTGGGCTCTATTTTCCTTCCATATGAATTTTAAAATAGTTTTTCTAGTTCGGTGAATAATGTTGTTGGTAGTTTGATTGGAATAGCATTGAATGTGTAAATCGCTTTGGGCAGTATAGCCATTTTATTGACATTGATTCCTCCTATTTGTGAGCATGGGATGTTTTCTATTCATTTGTGTCTTCTCTGATTTCTTTGAGCACTGCTTTGTAATTCTCATTGTGCAGCTCTTTCTCCTTCCTGATTAGCTGTTTTCCTAGGTATTTTATTCTTTTTGTAGCAATTGTGAATGGGATTGCCTTCCTGATTTCACTCTTGGCTTGGCTGTTGGTGGTGTATAGGAATGCTAGTGATTTCTGTGCATTGGTTTTGTATCCTGAAACTTTGTTGAAGTTGGTTCCCAACTGAAGCAGCTTTTGGGCTGAGACTATGGCCTTTTCTAGATACGGAATCATGGCATCTACAAACAAGGATAGTTTGACTTCCTCTCTTCCTATTTGGATGCTCTTTATTTCTTTTTCTTGCCTGATGAGCTGTTGTCTATTAATCATGTATTGTTTCCTGTGTGTGATGAGTTGCTTTTTTCCTGCTGCTTTTAATATTTTATTTCCTTATTTGGGTTTGAACAGTTTGAATACTACGATGTGTCTAGGTGTGGATCTCTTTGTGCTTTTTAAAATTGGGCATCATTGCGTTTCTTGAATCTATGTATTAACATTTTTAAATAAAATTTAGGAAGTCCGTGTTTCTTATTTCTTCAAGTATTTTCCCTACCCTTTTTCTCTCTCTGCTATCCTTCTGGGAGTTCTGCTACAAATATTTGGTATGCTGAGTGTTGTCCCTCAGGTCTCTGAGGCTCTTTTAAATTTTCTTCAATCTTTTCTTTCTCTGTTCTTCAGGGTGGATAATTCCTAATCATCCATAATCAAGTTTACTCATTTTTTTCTTATTTTATGTCAACTCTGTTTCTTTTAAAAATAATTTTGATTTTTTAATTGAAATTTATTATTACAGAATTATTGTCATTATATCTTCCTTTAAATCTTTAAACAGGGCTTCCTTTAATCCTTTGAATATATTTATAATAGGTGTTTTGACAACTCTGCCAAATTCAACATCTGGGTTCACTCAGAGTTCATTTCTTTCAACTACATTTTTTCCCCTGCATATGGGTCACATTTTCTTGTTTCTTTGCATGTCTCATTTTTCTTTGTTTAAAATTAGACATTTTGGGTAATACATTTAAGAAATTTTGGATTCTGTTTTTCCCCTTGAGAATTGTTGTTGCTTTTTGTTTTGATTTTCTGAACTTAAAAGGGCTTTTAGCATTTACTGATGGATCTTTGTGTAGGTTGTTGAGTGTATTCAAAACTTCTACATTTTTCTAGTTTATTCTTGCTTTTCTGTTCACTAGGCCTTCCCAAATCTTTCACGCATAGATGCACAACCTTTCTTTCAACGAAGGATATATGAAGAGCTTAAGCTTTGTGTGTTCACACAGACTCCAAATCAGCCAAGAATGTGTGGTGAGATTGTTTTTTTGGGGGGTTTCTTCACATTTATGTGTCACCCTAGCTAGAGTTGTATGCAGAAATTACTTTGTCCATGTATGGTTCTCTTATTTCCAGGATCTCCTTGTTAAATTCCAGGCTACTTTTTGGTTCTGCCATCTTCCATTAAGAGCAGTCACAACTCAGAATAGCAGGGCTGTGTGCTTTTCTTGTTCATTTTCTACCAATTTTACCATTTTTACTAACAGTCCAGCTAGAAATTGATTTTTTGGCTTCAGTTCAAAAATAACCCAGCCCCATCCAGCAGTGAAGTTGCTGGGTTTGATAACCAACTCTGCCTTGGTATCACCATCCTACCACATGAGCTGTCAAAAGGGCATAGGACCAACAGATTCCCACTCTTCTTAGCTAATGGTCTACAGTTTTCCATAAATAAATACTTCTTAATTTGTTTTTAATCTTGCTTGATGTTCTGAGCTCTTAGATGATTGTTCTTAAAAATTTTGTTTAGTTTTATAGTTGTGTTTTTGAGATAGGATTTGCTGACTTCTTTACCACCGTTAAAAGATCTGCCTATCTGACTTGTTTTTAAAGAGTAACAAACTGCAAAAGCCCCAGCTTAATTTAACTTGAAACTGCTAAATTAAGTATGATTGATTAGAGATGGACATAGATTTTTTTGTACTTCACCTATCAAGAGGTGCATCTGCATTCCTCTTCCGTTTCCCCTCCTCCTTTGGATTTAGGAGGCTCAGTGAAAACTTTGACTTGCAGAATATAGCAAAATAACTTTCAGCCAATTTCTAGCCCAGGACTTACAAGATTGATTGCTTTTACTCTCTTTTACTTTTTAAATCGAAACATAGCTACTGTGCTGTGAGGTAGAAGTTACTGTGGAAAATCCTTGTGGAAAGGCACGAGACACCTTGTGGTATCTAAGGTACCAAGATACCTGGCCAATAGCCTCAGCTGAGCACCACCTTGCCAGCCATGTAAGTAAGCCATGTTGGCAGTGCATTTTCCAGACCTAGTTGAGCTACCACAATTAATTGAGTCTGTAGCAGAGATGAGACTTTCCTGCCCAAATTGTAAATTTGTGAGCAAAATAAATGATGATTGTTATTTTAAATCACTAAATGTCTGGGTGGTTTGTTACATAGCCATAAATAACTGGAACATTAATTTTCTGCCTTCTTGAGGAATGGGAGTTGGGGATTAAAGCTAAGAACAGTTATTATAAAATCCATTTATCACGTACCTAGGAAGTAAGATTTTCATAGCCACAAAATTGAATTGCAAAAATATAACTTATAAAAAGAAAGTTGTGTACATAAAGCTTGTTATCTTCTGTAGAAGGTGACGATGATATCAAGAAATGCACGAGTTCATCCAGGGTATTGTGGAGTAAAAGGGGAGGACATAATGAGAGACGAAGGAAACGAATACAATCAGGTATTTGTCCCAATTTCGCTTGCCTGGTTTAGCTTAGTGACAGGGGCAGTAGCTGTAAGCACAGGGGTGAGAATTCTTGCTCTGCCATTGGTTTGATACCCTATGAGGAGGGCCCTGAATGGAACATTTCACACTAGCACTGGGGCTTAACTAGCAGGGTTAAGAGGCAAACAATAATAAAAGACATAATAAAGGAGAAAAAGAGGTCTAATTTTCACTTAAATGTCACCTCCTTTTTTTTTTTTGAGATGGAGTTTCCCTCTTGTTGCCCAGGCTGGAGTGCAATGGCATGATCTTGACTCACTGCAACCTCCACCTCCCAGGTTCAAGCGATTCTCCTGGCTCATCCCCTGGTGTAGCTGGATCTACAGGCATGCACCACCACGCTTGGCTAATTTTGTATTTTTAGCAGAGATGGGGTTTCTCCATGTTGGTCCGGCTGGTCTCGAACTCCTGACTTCAGGTGATCTGCCCGCCTCAGCCTCCCAAAGTGCTGTGATTACAGGGGTGAGCCACCAGGTCCGGCTGTCACCTCCTTTTTTTCTGCATGACCTGACCACTGAGATAAGAATGAGTAGGTCTCCTCCTAGTCCACAGCAAGACAATACCAGAGGAGAAGTATGAGTGGCCCACCTAGGCCAAAGACATGATGAAAAATATGGTAAAGTTTCAGCAGGGCTGAAAGAGCCCTGGAGACCATGGTATCCAGAAAGTTGCCTCTGGGCTATGACCAAACTGAGAGAGAGAGAGACACCATGAGTGGCTCTTGCTCAAGAGGTCACAGGAAAATTCAGACATGGGGCCAGTAGCATTTCAAAGGTCATAGGTGCTGAATGACAAGCACAGGGAAAAGCCAGGGGATTCCAAGCCCTCCATAGTATGAGGTCCTGTAAGCCACTTGCACATTATAATAATGATTTAAACCATAATGTAGCTGACAAAATGTAATTTATACCCTCCATTTTAGAAAGGACTCAAAGAGGGAGAGTTTAAAAATAAGATAATTTGGGTGATTAACCCAATAGATTGTGCAAAACTTGGGTGTTTAAACTATTAAATCAAATTAAGTTGACAACTACTTTGGATTTTGGTAACATTCCCATCACATTATCAAGCAGGAGGGAGCTTACATAGAAGACCAGAACACTTAAAGATAAAAATATAGAGAATACATTTTTTTTGGCCAGGCCTGGTGGCTCACACCTCTAATCCCAGCACTTTGGGAGGCCGAGGCGGGCGGATCACAAGGTCAGGAGACTGAGACCATCCTGGCTAACATGGTGAAACCACGTCTCTACTAAAAGTACAAAAAAATTAGCCGAGTGTGGTGGTGGGCGACTGTAGCTCCAGTTACTCAGGAGGCTGAGGCAGGAGAATGGCATGAACCCAGGAGGCGGAGCTTGCAGTGAGCCGAGATCCCGCCACTGCACTCCAACCTGGGCTACAGAGCGAGACTCCATCTCAAAAAAAAAAAGAAAAAGAAAATACATTTTCATTGCCTATCCCAGTTATCTTGGGAGCATATCTGAGGCCCTACAACATGTATGGAAAAATTATCTAGCTGACAATTTAACAGTATTTTATATCCTCCTGGAGATGTTTCATGAAAAATTAAGTATGGGAAGTATTTTCCTTCACACATTCTTTCCCCAACCACAGTTACCACTCCATAAAATCAAGCCTCAATAGATTGAAGACATAGATAACTTATTTTACTTAGGAAAAGATTAGTAGGGCTTCATCATACTGAGAGGCAGTAAAATGTAGTAGCTAAGAGTATAAGCTCTGAGGCCAGAGTGTATCAATTAGAATTCTGGCTCTGTCACTTATTGACTAAATGACAAGTCACTTAACCTCTCTGGGTCTCAGTATTCCTCACCTGCAAAATGGATACAATAAAAGTAGGTCTTAATGTTGTGATTATTAAGTTAAAGCATTTGAAGTGCCACATACAGTAAGCACTAATTAAGCTTTGCCGATACTATTATTTATTGATTGATTTATTTAAAAACCTGGGCTTATTGAAATTGCAGCCTGACTTTTCCAACTCTGAAAGATGATGGAAAGAGTTGAATAAGGAGAACATGACCAACTTGTGGGTCCCTGAGACTGGGCAGAGCAGAGGGTAGAGAACATGTAAGTGGTAGCCTGTCCATTTCTCCTTGGTGCTGCCAGTTTGATGGCAGGACGCTGCTGTGGATGCAGCAATGGCCTGGGGTCAAATGTTTTGGGACCTGGGCAAAGGTTCTAGGGTTGAGATGCTTATGGCGAGAGCAGAGAATGTGAGCAGTGGAGCTGCCTGCGCAGCCTTAGATTATAATGGCTTAAATTGGAGAGACTGATACAGGAGCCTTCCAAACATGAACTGTTTTCTGTTATCCAGGCTGTAGATCTCAGAGCTAGATATAATTTGATTTTATAAACAAGAATATGTAGTTTTTTAAACCTTAATATCCATGAGAAAATTAATAACCATTGCTTATAATAATGACTTAAACCATAATGTAGTTGACAAAATTTAATGACGCTTTTAAGAGACCACTGAACTGTGTTCTATGTACTCATATTTTTAGGCAGATCTCTTAAATATTGTTAATCAACATTTTCTTCAAAATAGTTGAGAATATCGGTTAAAACATACTGTGACTTAATATTCTCTTAAAATCAGTTCAGAAGGAAAAAGAATAAATATTTCCCTCCTTAAGACTATAAGTGCAGCCCTTGTGCTAAGTCTCTAGAAGATGTTTAAGTCTGAAACCAAAATGACATCTGTGAAGTTGAATAAAAAATCTAACTCAAGAGCTACAGAGAAAATATCATGAGGTAGGAAAAAATTCATGTAAATTTGCAAATTCTTAGTGCTAATAGTCTATACTATTGGAAAAGTTCAATCACATGCACATTATACTGCCCTACGCTTTCATTTCCTGGCTGGGAGTGGAAATTATTCTCATCAAACTAAGTCATATGGGGAACACAGTTCCAGGGAATACAAATCCCTATCCTTATAGCAGAAATTTATTCTTAACGTGAGAAAAATATAAGAGAAACAGACTGAGTAAGACATGCTCCCAGAGAACATTGGGAGCACTATGATAACAAGTTAATACTTGCTCTATTAAATTCTAAGAAAATAGTGTACTTCTCTTGAAAGATAGAAGAAAAGTCACTAGTTTCTGGAATAAAAATGGCCATTTTTAAGTTAATGAAAGTCTAAACTCAATCATTACATTAGTGATGTTGACAATATCCATTTGCAGTTACATGATAAGTTGGAAATCCCAATTATGCACACACACACATACATACACACCCACCATACACAAGTGAAAGTTATCAGGAACTTGGTAATAGTCATGATATCAGCAGTCATTCACCAGGAGCCTAATGTAAGGACACTCAAAGTGCCCTTATGAGCCCAGTTTGCACAAAGTAATTCAGATATTTTTAAAAAGAAAAATAGAATCCATGTAGGAATGAATGAGGGCTATTAGAGCATGTCTATCAAAGATTAATATTAACTGAAGATCAAGAGGGTAAAGTTTAGTGGGGAAATGTAATGTCACAGAACTTCAGACTGGGTTCTACACTCATGAACATCAAAAAGAGTTTTGTTTGCATTGCATAATTGGGCATCTAAGAGCAATGCTCATATAAATGAAAACTTTGAAAAGAGTATCTGCATTAAGAAAGACTTCTTAATGTCCACTTGGGAGAAATGATCCTCATATAAAGTTATATAAAATTTGGGATGAACTCTCTCATTCTGTTTCATCAAAAAACTAGATGAGAGATAGTTATTAATGAATTAAGTTTGATGAGAAAGATGTCAAATGGTTTTATATAAAATGGTAAACAGGCAAGTTATTGATAATGTCATACTGTATATATCATTCTTTATATGTACACTTATTCTTGTGGGACATGAAATTAATATATAGCATCTACAAATTGATATTCAGTTATGCTAATAAATACTTTTTTTTTTTTTTGAGACGGAGTCTCGCTCTGTTGCCCAGGCTGGAGTGCAGTGGCGCAATCTCGGCTCACTGCAAGCTCCACCTCCCGGGTGCATGCCATTCTCCTGCCTCAGCCTCTCCGAGTAGCTGGGACTACAGGTGCCCGCCACCATGCTCGGCTAATTTTTTGTATTTTTAGTAGAGACGGGGTTTCATCGTGGTCTCGATCTCCTGATCTCGTGATCTGCCCACCTCAGCCTCCCAAAGTGCTGGGATTACAAGTGTGAGCCACCGTGCCCAGCCTAATAAATACTTTTTTAATAGAAATGTGAAAATAAGTAGAATCCTGTCATTGATACATTTTTATTTGTTTGGTTCAAAAAATGCTTTGGCCTATAATGTGGGTGCCTCTAACTACCTGTTGAAAGGTATAGTTAGTGCCTAGAAGAAAACAAGTAGCCTGATATAAACCTAAATATTGAAAATTTCAGCAAATATCATAGCAATAAACACTACTACAAAGAAACATTCAATACAACAATGCCTGTTTTTTTTTATCTTAAAAGTTGATAGGAGAACAATGTTTAGTTACCTTGGTTACAGCAAATTCTGCACAATATGCTGTTTGTCTCTGAAGGAAATTTGTTTATGTATGTTATTGTGGAGGTAGTAGCAAAGAGAAATTGATATATTTTTACAGATTTTTCTTCTATTATTAAGTAATTTTTGTGTAAACCTGCTTTCATTGATTAAATAAAAATATACTTATGCAAACATCACTCTTCTGCATAAAACTATCCTTAGGCATACCTCTGCATACTTCTCATTTACCCCCCCAGACACAGAGACTTCTGCCTAAGGAAAGGAAATAAGGAGTTTGATGGTCAGCATAAACTTTAAAAGTGGCAGTATATGATTTTATCCCCAGATGTGGAATATGAGAATTACAAAAATTGAGCTAGAGAGTTATTTTCTCCTTATATTTCTTCTTGGCCTTGGAAACTGGGAGAAGTGAGTTGTTCTTGTAAGACAATGAGGAAATGGAAGTGATGAAATGTAAAAACAAAACAAAAACCCCCAAAAAACCCTCAGAGTCTAGAATTCTCTTTCTTCTACCACCGCTACTTCCGTTGGTGAAGGAAAACTTAGATTCTGGTTGCATTTGTCAAGAGTGGCTCCATATTGAGGAAGTAGCTAATCAATGCAATGAAAGCATGAGCAACCAACAGTCTTGTTTCCTTATGCAAGTGATACTCTGGGTTCAATTCTCTTCACTATAGAAGGAAGCAGGAAATCTGGCTCCTTTTTTCTGCTGCTTCTCCTATCTCCTCATCTTGCAGGTAGCCTGGTGCAGAAAAATAAAGAGCAGGAATAATTAGCTGTCTTATGTAGTAACCAGTGTCCCATTTTTTCTTTAATTACAGAATTTTGAATCTTACTGAATTATTGCATAATAAGCCACTGTAAAAGAACTATATTCTCCAGCCTCCCTTGCAGCTAGATGTAGCTACATAACCAAGTTTTGAACTATGGGATTTGAACAGCTGAGATGAGTGTAACTTCTGGGTCACATAGTTAAAGGAAATAATTGTGCCCTCTCTGGCTGTTTTCCCTCTTTATCCTGATGAGAACAAAGGCATGATGGCAAGATCTGAAACAATGAACTTGGACCAGCAAATGTAAGCCATGCATTAAAGATGGCAGAACAACAAGTTAGAAGAGTCCTGGGTTCCTGGAGGTTGTCAGATCTCCTTCCTTGTCTCAGACTGCAATGTTCAAACTTTTCATGGGGGAGAAATAAACTTCTAACTTACCTAATGCACTGTTACAGTGGGTCTCTCTGTTACAACAGTGGAACTTTGATGTTGCCAAAACTTATGAACAGCAAAATCGGAGCTTCTCAAAATTTAATTGATGCAAGAATCACCTAGGGATCATGTTAAAATGCTGATTCTGGTTCAGTAGAGGTGATAGATACATTTTATGTATCAGCTTGGCTAAGCTATTGTGCCCAGTGTTTTTGTCAAACATTAGTCTGGATGTTGCTATGAAGGATTGTAGAAGTGACTAACATAATCAGTTGACTTTAAGTAAGGGAGTTTGTCATCAGAGATGTGGATGGGCTGTTCATGGACCATGATGCACTGCCAATTGAATGCCTAAAAAGTAAAAAGCAAAGTTTCCCAGAGAAGATAGAGTCCTTTGTCAATACCGCTACATAGAAATCCTGCCTGAGTTTCCAGCCTGCTGGCCTTTTCTGTAAATTTCAGGTTTGCCAGCTCCCACAATTTCACGTGCCTGTTCTTTAAAATAAGTCTCTTCACAGACACACACACACACACACACACACACTCTCTCTCTCTCTCTCTCTCTCTATATATATATATATATATACACACACATGTATATAGATCTATACATCTATATCTATATATAGATCTATATACATGTATATATACACACATAGGCATATATGCATGTATTTTGTTGATTTTGTTTCTTTGTTTTTATACCTACTGTTTAATACAGTAGGTATAAAGCAAATCCTGAGAGTTTGCTTTTCTAAGTAGTTCCCAATGCTGCTGCTCTGAGCACTATGCTTTGCATAGTAAGATTCTAGAAAACTGTTTTTCAGGAATCATATATTTCAGTCTAGACTTTGACAGAAATTTGCTGTGAAACCTCAGGAATGCCATGCCGTATGTAGCTCTCACTTCCTCGTCTATGGGATGAGAATGTTGGATTATATGATCCCTGTGACCCTCTCAGGCTCTAATACATGGTAACTTTGTGACCCTCTTGCCAAGAGGCCCAGGTGGGAAGGCAACATGGGGATAGAGCTTGTGGCAAGGCAGACCCCAGAGCTGTATCAAAGTGTGTGGTCATCTTTTATGGCTTCTTGGTGCTGTGGCACTGATTTCCTGTGTTGTTACACCCAATGGACATTTGTAAGTTGTATGGGCAGCCATTGAGCTGGTGACATCTTACATCCAGCAACTTGATGCATGAGAAAAGAGACTCAATTCTAGCATGTTAGATCTGGAAGAGAAATCTAAGAGCTTGATTTTCTTGCTTCCCCAAGAAACTCATTTCCCAGTGCAAAGGACGGAGCGGGTCCAATGACATGAAACAACCTCTTAGTGTCATTACCTTATATTTTATACATATGTGTGTTATAATGACTGTAGAATAATCTTACAAATTAGAGAAATATGTCAATGAACTTACTCGTTTACTTCCCAAATCTGGACTAGGATTTGGAAAATTTTAATAATAGCATCACTATTTCATTTATTCTTTAAGAATAATAGCAAAGGGTCTTAAAATTACAATCTGTCAAAGTTGTGCTTCTATTAGAATGCTTTCAGGTGCTGTAAACAAGGCTGTGCTGTAGAATACAGATATTCCTTCTGATAGTATGATCCATACCTATTTGCCAGCTTTACTTTCTAAAATCCTAAATTGAAGAAAGACTTTGGTGTTAGCCTTTGGCGCCACAACCAAATGGAGCTGTAATCATTCTTAAATGGTGAGAATCTGTTTTCATCTATAATACAGAACTTTAATTCTTAACACAGATACATTCAAATGTACAATATGGTCCAGTAGCCACCAGACAATCTTTACACAGGGGTTGCAATTCCTTCACTCTCCTATTGTCTTAAAGCCCAATCATAATATGGCATGAAAAGTGGGCTTACTGTGTTGTACAAATGCTAATAGATTGTTTACTGATGGGACTTCCAGTGGCCTTATATCAACAGAATAGCAAAGACTACTCTAGGAACATATCTGTTCTGGGAACATGTATCTATTCATTCAAAGTAAGATTGTATATGTATATATCCCACATATCTGGGATAAATAGATTTCTTAACTTTTACCTGAAATGCTGCAGGAGGTTTGTGTTCATTTCAGTGTGACTACATGTATGTAAGTGTGCTTTTGCTATGTGTGTGTACGTGTGCATGTGTGATATGTGCACATGGGTTAAGATTGGGGGTGGAGGCCGGGCGCTGTGGCTCACGCTTGTAATCCCAGCACTTTGGGAGGCCGAGGCGGGCGGATCACGAGGGCAGGAGATCAAGACCACAGTGAAACCCCGTCTCTACTAAAAATACAAAAAATTAGCCGGGCGTGGTGGCGGGCGCCTGTAGTCCCAGCTACTCGGAGGCTGAGGCAGGAGAATGGCGTGAACCCGGGAGGCGGAGCTTGCAGTGAGCCGAGAGTGCGCCACTGCACTCCAGCCTGGGAAAAAAAAAAAAAAAAAAAAAAAAAAAAGATTGGGGGTGGAAAGAAGAGTCAGTTTCTTTTTCTTAGCATGTGAATTTGAATGTAATCAAGAACTTTAATTTATTTTCTTATTTTCTCAGTGTCAAGCACTTTTTCTGTCTCCCTCCCTTAAAAAATTGCCTTAGGAGAGTCTTCTAATAGATGCTACTCTTTTTTTTATGCCTAAAGGACATGGTTGCTTAAAAAAAAAAAAGAGCTAGAAAGTGGCAAAGGGATGGAAGACATTTGACCAGAAATAGGAACTTATTGCTGCCTTGGGTGGAAGTATTCTTTCTCAACATTTGGGGTTGAGGACAGAAAAAGAAATGAGGATATGAGAAAAAAAAGAAAAAATATCTGAGTGGACAAAACCTGACACTTATCTTTATTTAAGCCCATTTATTTCTATTTTAAATTGTTCCTGGAAAGAAAAACAGGATGGAAAGCTTAAAAGGGATAGAACCCGGTATCCGTGTATTCTGTCCTTCACCTACCGTATTAATATAGACCCACTTGCTCTAAAGGAGGTTGACATAACCTTTGATGAACTATCAATGCTATATCAAAAATCCTGACATTCTTCATTCTACAGAATACAAACAGCACCTTTCATATTGTGACAGCAAAGCACCATGATAGTCTGATTTGTGGTTGTTTGGATGTTTGGTTTTTAAAATTGTTTTCATTAATTTTATAAAGTGTTAGGAGTTGAATGACTGTGAAAGAACAAATACATCTAGTTTATCTTTGTTGCATTTCTTTTGGCCTATTTTCGTTTGTCGAGGAATGACAATATTCAGGAGCTAGTGGCAATTGAAATCAGACTTTGAGAATTTTGGCTCAGCTGGAGATAGCTTATTGTAAAAGCATCAGAGTTAGTTGTGTTGTTTTAAACTGGTCAGATCATTGCTAACTGATTTGCACAAGGAATTAACTTCATTTTATGGAAGAATTTGTATTCATCTACTGTTGACTGCCTTATTCCTATCTCAGCATTAGTCTATTCAGAATGTGGGATCAGCTGCATATCTCTGGCCCTCTATCGAACTCTGACAATATAATGGACCTATTCTGTAGTTAATTCATGGTGTCTGGTATGGCTCCAGCAGTTTAACAGATGGATCTCTAGTCAGTCTCTTCTCAAACTCTTTATTAAATATTTATAGAGCCAGATTGAAAATAGGCCCAGCTTTGCTCCTAGAGGTATGTGTACAGACCTCTGGACCAGGGAAGATCAACCTGGTCAGTTCAGGGAGGAGAGACAAAATCTTTTCTTCAAAAAGTTTCAGAAGCACATTGAGTAATTGCCTTACCCATAGTGAGATCACAAGTACTTCAGCAGCATTCTATATAGTAAACAGAATGTTACCTTGAAAATAGGAAGCTGCTGTTAATGTGGGAAGATAAAGATGACCACCAGGTTCACGAGTAAATCTGAATATTTGAAGCCAGGATTTATCCCGCCATGAGAAAATGTGGAAATGAATAATGGCACCTTTTACTTAAGTAGTATATATATACATATATGAGGAGTTGCCAGGAAAAAGTGTTAACGAGAAGAGTTCGTAAAAAAATGAGTAGACTTGGGGATTTAGAAACACTTAAAATATCATTCATTGGACATGTAGAAGAAGGTGTTAAAACGAAAATGCCAAAGTTGTTCCAGTCTTTTACTAAATTGGGGGATGGAGGAGGCATGGAAAGGGATGCTGAACTGAGGATATTCCCTTAGGTAGAGAAGAGCCCTGATGCTCTTAGAGGGGGCAACCTCTCCAGGTCAAATGCTGCTTGAGATAAGAGCAAAGGTGATTGTTGTTGGTTTGTAGATCTATGAAGGACTCTTGCATTCCAAGATGTGCTGTGGTGCTTCTAGAATAAATGCCAAGACCACAACACTCACACTGTCTTTATGTGTTACATAATCATCAGGTTAGAGAAGGCTGCAGGCTTTTGGTCCATCTCCTTGCCTTTGGACAGTTTCCTTTGAAATTGTCCCAAAGACTTAGAGACTTATCCAGGGAAATGTCATTGTGCCAGATCATAACCACATACTTAATTTTAGTGCCACGAGATAAGTTACTAGCTCCAGATTTTAAAGGTGTTTATTCCAGTGGTTCCAGGAGAATTTTCAAGACCTTTTAATTTAAAATTTCCAAGGACAGTGCTAATTTGGCAGTATATGAAACCATGAATATCATTTTCATTTGGCTAACTTCTTGAGTTAATCAAGTTATAACGATAAATGGACTTATGGCAAATACTCTTTACTATTATAAATACTGAACCTGATGCCTCTCCTTGAGCCAAGAAAGCTAGCAACTATTCTTCCATGCTAAAAGGAATCTTCTTTTGTTTCTACTTCTGTTGACTTAGCTGTTTGTCATCAAGAATCTGATATGTCCAGGGCACTGTATTAGGAGCCGTAGAAAGATTATAAAGAAAAATAGATTCTTGAACAGCCCTTGCATTTGGGAGAGTTCATAATCTAGTAGTGCAGGGGGTAGGGGTTAGAGAAGAAGAATCATACATGAAAAGCCTTAAGAACATTTTCATAGAAAACTGAGTTTGTTGTGGCCAAGGGCATATACATAATGAATGAATGACTGGGGCAGATAAGAGTTAATCAAGGTTTTTCTTAGATGTGTTGATTTTCCTAAAATACTATAAATATGGGCTGAATTTAGTGTCTGGCATAAGGTAGGAACAAATGAGTATTTACTGTTGATGATGTGTAAGGTAAGATCCCTGAAAATATTCTCCTCTTGGGGTACAATGTTAGCAACCCAGCTCTGGGGCATTGTGGGTCAGAGTAGGTGTTAACTCTGGCTGTTGCTATGGAAATGATTTAAGCAGCTGCATGTGCAAGGTTAAGAGCCTCATTCAAGCACACCTACAGGAAATGTTATACTTTGGGGGAAGGTCTGGGTCAAACATAAGCAATACAGCACTGTACCTCAATTGACAGCATAGAGTTCAGAAGGCCCAGGAACAAGGTTGCTCTAGGGACATTTGCAGGTTTTCAGGTTGCCTCACTCTAGGGGTGAGAGTGAGGAGATAGATGCTGCTCTCTCTCTGACTCCCAGAGTGGAAATGCTGCATCATGTAGCATCAGGGACAGACACCCTTTCCTTCTATTAAATAGAAGCCACCTCTGAGGATTCCTGGCCATATTTGTTAATCAGAAGAAATGATTGTTTTTGATAACCCAACAATAAGGGTGCTAGGGACTGATGCTGAGCCTTGTTTGAAGTCTATTCTTCCAGTCTCTCAAAGGACATCAAATAGCAAATGAAGCTGTATTATATGGCATTTGTATAATTTCATGTAAATTCTCAGAGGTGGAAGGAATAAAAATAATCACATCTGCCCACACTTGAGATGTGTAAAAAGATAATGTAAAGATACAGAGTAGCTCTTAAAGTCTTTAGAAAGAAAAGCAATAGAAACTACGGTCATATTTTGATATTTGTTCTGGGATTACTTTGGATTTTTATTTGTCTTTTTACAAACATAGCCTCATTATGGAGGAAGTTTTTGTACCTGGTTTTGAAACAGAGGTAATATTTGTCTGTTATATAGTAAGAAGACTACTCAACTTTATTGTCCACAAAATCAAAATAATAAAATTTAAAAGGTGTTTTCTTTTCTTGAGCTGTTAAAACTCATAACTTTTTTTAAAAAGCTCATTTTTTATTATTTGTGTTTCAGAGTTCGCCAACTAAAACAGACTGAGCTGGGCCATTACTGTTCTCATCAGTTTAGATTTATATGATGCATGCATTGAAATGAACATCTGGACAGTTAGAGAATGCATTTCAATTGAAGGCCCTTGTAGCATATTTTTTTCCATATTTAGAGCATTCCTGTGGAAAACAACACAAGTAGGAAAACAACATACAGTAAAAGAGAAATATTTTTAAAAGCAAGAATTATTAGAAATGAAATTATTGAGGATTTTTATTGCACAGAATAAAGGTATAAGTGGGATCATAAAGCACCATGCAGAAATAAAACCCATTGACTATTTGGGCTTTATCTTGAATCCAGAGAGCCAATGAACTTTGAACTCATATGTGACTTCCAAGGCAACTAGCTGTAACCACAGTTACTACTGTCTCCAAGGCCCAAGAGGAGATTTTCAGCCTGGATAAGTATTTCATAGAGACATTTGAGCCAGGTGCTTTATGTGGTAGGATTGGTGATTCAGTGTGTGGCATTTAACAGTGTGAGTCAGAATTAAATGAATATCTTAGTATTATAGTTGGGGAGTTAATGGAAGGGCCATCTCTTGGATGAGTCATTGAGCATAGATCCTGCTCTGAGCCACTTGCTAAAAATTGTGCAATCATTTTCACAAGCAGATAAGATGATAACCTTGATGTTCTGCCCTAAGTTCATATGATCAAGCTGCTCATCTCTGTTTCCCCAAAATAGATTTGAGCTATAAAACCATCTTTCATCTTTATTCATTATTTTTTTCCACATGTGTTCTGTGCTTTCTTCATTACATGTAAATAATGCAAATATTATATTTTAACTCTTACAGTATTCTATTAGAGGTAAACTGCATTTGTTATTTATAGTCTTTCTTTTCTCCAAAAATATTTGAGGCAGCTTATAAAAGACACAGATATGCTAAAACTATTCAAGCAAGGGCAAATGAATGTGATTATGGACTATGCCAGGTCAAGAGAGAATTTATAGGCTAAAGATAGCTTCTGAAACTGAGCATCGAATTTAGTTTTGAGCTTCCTGAAAATTATTTTCAATATGCATCATTTTGCCTTTTTAATAAATGTCAATGTCTGCATTAGTATCTTCTATTCTAGAATATAAGCTTAAGAGGGAGACGGTACTACCATTTAGTGTGGTTTGTCAATCAGATGGCAAGTTTATTGAGGATGAGTCAGAACTATAATGTGAGACTGAGTAAGTAGGGTGGGAATTCAAAGAAAAGGAGAACCAATCACTTGTTCCTGTCTTCAATGAGGTAACTGGTCAGTTGAATAAAACCAGTCATACATTTGAGTTGTCTCTCACCATGGAACATATAAGCTAATGAATGTTCACAGAATCCTAACTGGGGATACAATTGTGGGAAAATATTACCCTTAATTAACATATAGTCTGATATTTGAGCAGTTGCAGATTCGAGGCAGAAGGCTAGCTTTCAAGGGGAGACTTTCACTCCCATACCTGGCTGCTGTATGACTGCCCTAGGGCAGCAATCACAGAGACACCACTGGGCAGCCTCTGTTATGATGAGGATGACTGAGGCATGGTCTAGTTGGATGTTAGGACTAGGCTCTATTTAGCCTATACAATCCTGTATGATCTTAGAATTAAAGAAAAAAGAAAGAAACGAAGGAAGAAGGAAGGGAGGGAAGAAAGGATGGAAGGAAGGAAGGAGGGATGGAGGGAGGGAAGGAGGGGAGGAAGGAAGGAAGGAAGGAGGAAAGAAGGGAGGGGAGGAAAAGGGAAAAGGTCTGTTGGTCAATTTCATGGACCTCTTATTATGCCAATGTGAAAATCATTTAGCTAAATCTTTTGTGTAATTTTTTATCTTAAACCTTTTTAGGAAGTGATAATTACATACATCTTTCCTGTGTTTTAGAAAGTAATTTTTGAAAGTGGATTAAAAAGTCAGATTGAGATAAATTATTAGGTTTATTGCTGTCAAAACTGGAATAAAGAGTGGCATAAATATGTAGCCATACTAGGCTTTCTGTCGTTTCTCCCAAGCCAGATGGATTTGAAAGGCCTAGCTGAAGGCCTATTTGAGTCTGCGGAGAAGACATACTTACTCAGATTTGCTGCCTTATCTACATGCCATGTTTGGGACAGAGAGAGACACGAGTCTTCAGATCCATCTCTAGAAGACAGGCCTGACCCTGATCCAAATGTTCCTACAGTGTGGAAGCAGGAGTTCCAGAAGATATGGCTTCATAAGAGGACAAATCCAAAAATAGGGAAAGGGAGTGGCTATACCACATGTGTTCTTACAGACCAATCCCAGATTAGTCATGCTTCCAACTAGGGTAAGGGGTGAATAAGGTGAGCATGGGCCCCAGTGATACGCCACAGGCAGTGGGGTGTTCTCATCTTTCGCTGCCAAGTGGGATTACCTGGGGAGCTAAACACACACCACACACACGCACACACACACATGCACACACTCACACACACCAACACACAGAGACACATACGCACATGCATGCATATGCACACCATAGCACACACACACCCCACACACATACATGAACAGATGCACACACACACCACATACAAATGCACATACACAACACACAAGTGCACTCACACAAACACACTCTTGCCTTGGTTTCATATGTGTAGCTAGAGTGACAAACAGAACAGGGAAAGGAAGCTCCCCCCAAACAGAGGCCTTTATTAAATTTAAAACAATTGGGTTGGTATAGAATAGAGGTTCAGTTAACATTTCTTGAATGAATTACTGCAGAATGTATTGAATATTATCCATAGGTGAGGTTTTCCTTATTTAACTCTGCCACAGTATAAGAAAAATGACATTCTCTTCACCTGTGACCTGAGAATTCTTCATTACCAGATCCCATTTTTGAAAGCATGTGCCTTGTTTGATCTCCTCAGGACTTGATGAGGCTGACAAGTGGTCTCCTATGTTTAAAGGGAATTGCTCTACCTAAAGACTGGGGATCCATGGGAAAGGGAGAAAGAAAGGCAGAAGGTCCAGCAAGATAAAAAAATGCTTTGTGTTGTAAGATGTGACTTTCCATCCTGGAATCATCCAGATCTTCACTGAAGTCTACAATGCCCCGGATTACTTCTGTATGAGTAAATTTCTCATGGAAGTTAGTAAAAGGGGTAAGTTCTGCATTCTAGGGTCAAGGGACTTAAACAGCCTTACTTCATCTAGGCAGCTGTGGCTGAAATTAGGTTGTGTAAGGATCCTGAATGCAACAGTCAGCACCCCTATTGATATGTAACCACAGAATCTATCAACTCTTCTAAAAGCAAATTTTTCAACAGAGACTGTTGATAATGTAACCTATAGATAATGTAACTATCTACCCTACTCAAAACTAGGCTAATTCCTCAAGGGAATTCTGGCATTACATAATAGGCCTGGTTAGTATGGCATTACATCAGCAATGCAATAATAAGGTAATAAATTTATCAGAACTTCCCTTCCAAAATATGGCATTTTAATCCCTGAAGCATGAATAGAAATTAAATAATACTCAAACTTTTTATTAATTTTTACAAGTTATAATGGATATTCCAATTATTTTGTGTAAATTACATTACCAATTCTAAAAGTTGCATAAATTTTTAAATTTCTGGAAGGAAGAGTGTTATGATTTGACTTGCAAATATTTTTAGCAAACAAAACAAGCTTTAGAAGTTGACAAAAATGGGTATAGAATGTATACAAATATAAAGTGTTAGTTAGCATACTGGGATAGCTAAATCTTCTGTGAAGCTGAGAGATTTGTGCATGCAAGAAAATACCAATTTAGCTGCTATTGTTTGCAAACTTTAAAAATGTGTCTCTTCCCTTCTATCTGTGCTCCCACCAGCTTAGAATGCCTTCATTTTATCCATCCTTCATTATTAAAAACAAATTCTCTCTGGTACTCAAACTCAACTCAATCTCAGTCTTTTAAAATACTCTTCTATTTAAAAAATAACAGAATCTTTAAAGTGTATTCTAATGGCTTATTGTAGTTTTCCTAAGCATAAATCACTCAGATACTGTGTTCTCTGAGTTCTTATATGATTCTGAACGTCCTTTCTATTACCTTTGTTCTTTCAGACTTGGTTGGATAAACAATTCATGTGACACATTTTCTTTCTCCAGAACTTTGTAGGCTTTAACTTCAAATATAGCTGTGAAGAAGTTTCAGGGGATCCTGATTTTGTCTTCTGGTATGTGACATGGGTTTTCTGGAGATAGCTTGAAAAACTCTTTATCTTTGAAGTTTAAGTGGACCAAGATATGTTTTGGCTTTAAGTGTTTTGTAATAATTTTGCCTGGATTAGAGTGTGTTCTTTTTATTTTTAGTTATTTTTCCCAATTATCTCAGCAAAACTTTCTTGTTTTATATTCTTTAATATGTTTCTGGTTTCATGGTTGGCTTTGTTTTTACAGGAATTCAGTTATTTTAAGTGGGCTTATCTCTCTTGAATGTGGTCACATCGTCTCCCTCCCTCCCTCCCTCCCTCCCTCCCTCCCTCCCTTCCTTCCTTCCTTCCCTGTATTCCTTTAGAGGTAAACTGCTGCACTTTTTATTTACAATCCCTCTTTCCTCCAAAATATTTGAGGCAGCTTATAAAAGACGGATATTCTAAAACTATTTAAGCAAGGGCAAATGATGTGATTATGAGCTTTGAGTGTTTTGTAATTATTTATTCCTTTTCTCCTTCTTTTGTATGTTTTTCTTCATTCTCTATATTTATTGTGATTATAAAAAACAATTTAGGGCAGCAATTTTATTTTAGCTTTGTCTATTGTATTCCTTCTTGCTTAAAATTTATTAATATGTTTCATAATATTCTTGCTTTGGACATCAATTTTACTTAATGCTTGATGCTCCTATTAAAATATATTTCCATTTTCTTTTTTTAAATTGGTCTTGTTCTTACCTATTTCTATAGCATAATGCAATGCATTTATGGAGATGTTTTTTCCTTCCTGTGCTATGCTTTTTTCATATGTGTTTTTTCTTGACTTTTGCATATTTTATGCTATTTTCACTTACCAGTTATTTATTATCTCCCCCTATAATGTCTTTCAATTGTTAGCACTCAGATTGTTTTAGCATTGCTTATACTTAGTGTGAATTATTTGGTGCAGATAATCTGATTTGTTAATTTTGCTGATAAAATGAAAAAAAAATTTTTTTATTTCTTTTGCACCATGATTGCTATCTACTTTTGTTGCTTTGAGCTACAGGTTGAGAGTATCGGAGATGAAAAGGTGATAAGCTAAGGTTGTGTTGAACATCTTAAATCATGATTTTCTGCAGACATTAGGGTTTGCATATTGTTCCCATAGTGAACCCCTGCAAACTTAACTATCCCCATTTTTTCTTAATTTCCTCCTTTCCACTCTCCCTCCCAGGAACTATTTTCACTTTTCTTTGGTTAGAAGAAAATAAATACAAGAGTACAATTTCAATTTGCTTCTTCGAAGTTTGGCAGTCAGTGAAAATTATTTGTATATTATCAACTCAGCATTATTACTTTTAGAATGCTTGTGAAAGTTTAGAAGCCAGTTATGTTGCCCACACTGCTCTGCTCTATTCTAGAATCTTCTCTTGCTTCATTTTGGTTTCTTCGCTTGTTAATAATGTTTTCTAGTTTCAGTTGTGCAGCACTCCTTTTTCATTGCTGCTGATCATGATTTATTTTATTCTGAAATTTCTTTATTTGTTCATTTGTGAAGGCGTAATGGAAAATGGAAATGATGTGATCTGATGTGGCTTCATTCTTCTATTTGCTATCTTTACCCAAACTTTCAACAATCAGGTTTTACTTTATTAGTTACAAACTTATCTAAGGATGTATTTATTTTAAAAATTTCACTTAAAAGCCCTTAGACAAGTCCTATAATTTATTACCTGCTGAATAAAGTAATTTTTCTTTTTTATCTCATATGACAGTGTTTAATGTGAACTACATTTTTATGTTCAGGGAGTACTGTGTGTGTGTTCCTTCTGTCTATGTTTTTTTGTTTTGCTGAAGTTGATCATGGACCCTCCTACTTCTGTTTTAATAGCTACCCCTTTTCATTTGCTACTTTCATATGCTGATTTCATATCATGCTTCATATTCTTATGTTGTAAAGGTTTTTCCATTATCAGTGAAGTAATGGAAATTAAAATGTTGTATAGAGACAAGAGATGAGGTTTTATTTAATTAAGCAAAAGTAACAATACAGACTGCACATTGAAAGGCAGAGGGTGGGGGAGAATATTATGGGAAGCCCTAATAGATAAGAGGAATGCTAAGGGTTGATTTAAGAAGGAAAAATAAAGTTAAAGTCAGAATGTTTATTTTGAATGGCATTAGCAAATGGGGAAAATTGGTGGAATCGATTATCTTTTATTATGTGACTCATAAAAAATATTAGGTTGCCTTGATTTCTGCTTCTTACCTTGTGGCCCTGGTTTGGTTTACACAACCTCATTGTCAGCATTGGCTCTCTATAATAAGTATAACCATTACAGGTGGCCATAGTTGGGATCTGAGCTTTTCTATAGCATCTTTAGTTCTGCACAGCAAGGGCTATACTCACTAGGGAAAGGGCAGAGAAGGGTGGAGAGGATGTCTATAGGTAGCAAATAAACTTTGAGTTTGGAGAATAATAATTATGGAATTGTGGCATGTACGTTACTTTGCTTTATCCTTTGATTTTCTGATGTCTAAGATGGTTGAACACAAGTTTTTTCTGTTGCGTAGCTGGTTACATTTTCCACTGAGCCTTGTAGCTCTTGTTTTTGAGAGAAAAAAGCACTAGGAAATATGCAAAATCTCCTTGAGTGAATAATGTGAATTGTAGAAAGGATCCACTGACTTCTTTCTCAGCCGCGATTTTCCATCTGAGTGGCTCATGGGTAGTTAGTGCATAAAGCTATGTTGGTGCTGGCTGGGTGCAAATTGCATTCATCTGAAGATGCCTGCTTTGTACAATTACCTGCCTACAGCAAAACAGAGCCCCTCCAATAGAGAATTCTCTTTAACCAAATATCAAACAAATTAACCTTTTAGTGTGCTCCTAGCAGCCTCTCAAGAGAAGGAACACTTCAGTGACATCACTGATGGCAAAGGTTGGCCTAAAAGTAAAATGAAATCATCTGGCCAGGCAGGCCCTGCGGGAGAATCAAGCTTTGTAATTAGATTGAAGGCTCCTAGGAAACGAAGCTCTGTTGCAGGAAGAGCATTTGCAGAAGCTAATTGGGGTAAGCTTTTGCATCAGTGTCGGTGCAACACATCACTTACAGCCTTGAAAATAGCTGTAATGGTGTATGATGATTGAGTCATTCCCTAATTTTAGCAACCTAGGCTGAACATGAATTACATGACGAATGTGCGCATGAGTTTGTCCTATCTGAGACTTCGGACTCCGGGAAGATTCCCGTACACGTACTGGCTAATGTGACGACTGTTTTCTGGGAGTTGCAGGATTGCGACAGCTCTGTGCAAGCAAAGCCTGAGAGTTTTGCTCTGTTGGCTCTGCCCATTTACCTCCATTCTAACCTCCATTCTTAACTTGTCATCTGGTGGGTGTCTCCCTGCCTTGTACTTTGTTTTTTGTTTTTTTGTTTTTCCCAAGGGTGGAATCTGTAACTGAACCCAGTAATTGTTCTAAATTATTTCTGTGGTGAATTAGCAAAACAAGAAATCTAGTTACTAAGCGAATAAGGTGAGGTCACCATCCTCCGTGCTGTAGTGACTCAAACCAGATACAAACTGAGGTTGGAGGAGTAAAAAGGTGAGCAGAGAAGTAATATTATCTGGTCTTACATGTGTCTAACCTTCTCCCTAGGTAATCACCTTAACTTTGGTATACATAGTGGAGTTCTCTTCTGGCACTTTCAAGGATACACCAACCTGAACACTTTATCTTTCATGATTTCCTTAGGTTTTATGTGGTTTTCAGTCTTTGAGTGACAACAGAATGTCAAGGCAAGTCAGCTCCCGGGACCCACTATCTGTGTGACAAAGGCATAGTACTTAAACTCTCTGAGCCTCCCATTCCTCATGCATAAATGAGAATAGTGGAAGTGCTAGTAAGAGTATGAAGCATGGTATGAAATCATGCATGAAGCTTTATGTTGTAAAGCTGTGTTGTATGTGGCAAAAATTTTTCCATTATCAGTGAAGTAATAGATACTAAAATGTTGTATAGAGACAAGAGATGAGGTTTTATCTAATTAAGCACAAATGATCCATTAAAAGGCAGAGGGTGGGGAAGAGTATTATGGGAAGCCCTAATATATAAGAGGAATGCTAACGGTTGATTTAAGAAGGAAAAATAAACAAAGTTAAGGTCAGACTGTTTATTTTGAATGCTATTAGTAAGTGAAGAAATTGATAGAATCAGGTAGAAGCACATAATCAGCTTTCATAAGCATTAGCTAGGATTTTTGGCCAAAACATAAGGGTGAAGGTATGTGAGAGTTGTTCTTTATTTTGGTAGTCATAACTAACAAAACCAGCTAAGATTTTCGAATGCTTACTGTACGTCAAGTACTACATGGAGCACATGATGTGGTGATGACATTAAAAACTCACCCCAACCTGCTCTATGCTCATTGCACAGATTAGGAAACGGAAGCATCTGAGTAACATAGTGAAGATACTAAGGCAATAAATAATTGTTCATCAAAGAATCATGGAAAGAAGCACTTGGAGCTGGCTCATCTCAGGGAAATGCGCGTAGTGATAATGAGTCATCCATTTTCAATGCATCACTATAGCTCTCCCAAACCAAAACCCTGCTCTTGAGCTCACATTAAATCTGTTTATTTCTCATATCTGGATTGCTTTTACATTCTGCACCAGCTAATCTCTGGTCCTATTTCAAATCAGAATCTGGATATTATTTACCATCTGCCTCTAAGGGATGCACTTGCCAAGTCCCTTAATTTGCTATAATTGGCAGGTTTTCAGTGTACATAATTTATATCAAAAAAAGCTACCCTGGAAAAGAAGATTAATTAAACCATTTCTTCTGGGTCCCTAAAAGTGCGGTGGTTTCCAGGAGGATGACTTTAAGGCCTTAAGGTCTTCTGTGTGTATATGCTGTCACAGCTGAGCACATTAAAAATGTATGTTGGGTTGCTCCCTGGTGCCTCTGAGCTGGTCAGAAAGATGTCATTGGCACCTGGGTAACATCACAAATACTCACTGAATTAAGCAGCTCACATTTGCATTTGAGTCTTTTGTTCCAAGCTTTGCAGACACTGGAAACTACTAGACTGCAGTATAATTTATGGATACCTCTGTGTTGGCAATTCTGTCACTGATATGATAGGAAACACTAGAAAAAAATACACCCAGATGTACAGAATTCTAAATAGAGTAAGTGAGAGACCGTAACCTGATTCAGACAAGCAGCACATGTGGATAGGAAATAGACCATTTACAGTTTTTTTCCCCTTTTTGCCCTTTTTCAGTCATTCGCTAGGCTCATGGTCCAATGTGGAACATCCCCTAGGCTTTGTGGAGGCATTCTGGTCCTTCACAGCTTCTGGATAATGCTTCCTTGTGAGTTTATTTCTTAATCCATGCCTATCTAAACTTGGCAGATTGATTCTCCATTCTAAAAATGGCAACTTCTGTGTTTTCTATCTTTTTCTAGAGGTTTTTTTTTTTTTTTGAATTACAAGCCTTCAGGGGAATTACACAGCATAGCACAGGAATGAATGTGAAGTTGCCACATATTTTTCTTTATTTTCCTGGAATGCCCATCTTCACATCCGTGGCCAGTCTTTCCTACTTAGCTTCCAAATCTTAGCTCAAATGCTGCCATGCTTGCCTTGCCCCATCTTGACCTGAAGGTGGCCTCCTCTGTGCTTCAGAAACTGTATCTGAAGCTTAAGAAATAAGTAAAAAATGTGGACAGCCTCCTTTCATTGTCTTTTTGAAAGAAGGCCACCTACAGATTAACTAATATACTTAGGTTACCTCACTGTTTACTATTAATTACAAATTCCAGACTTTGTAGCGTTCACTGTTGACTTGCAGCTTTTTGCGTGGTGGAGCTGCAAATAATTTCTGCCAGGTGGAGCAGATAACTCCAAAGGTTTATGGTCCTGTTGGACATGAGCCACTTTTTAAATCTACCCATCAATCTCATTCTAAGACGGTCTCTGTCCAGCTTATAAAACAACTTTTGATCTGGTCATAACATCTTATTAATTAATGAGTTAAATAAAACATGTTCATATTATATGAGGGTGGGAGTCACAGGTTTGAACTCCAGTAGGGTATAGCACTCTCCACATTCTCCCAGATTGAGTTGTCTCCCTTTGCCACTAAATAAAAGCCCCATGAAGACAGGGACCTTGCCTTGCATGACTTTGGACACTCAGTACGTAGTACCATGTCTGATGCCTGCGTCACTCAATAAGAATGTGTACTATGAGTAAATGATTATGTAATTTAATTCTAACCCAATTGGTTTCTGCATCAGTGTTCCAGGTCAGTGCAAGGACTCTCTATTGCTCAAAGAACAGCTTCTATTTTAGGATAACTTAGATGTGGAGTCAGAAATGTTATGATAGTCTTTTCTACGACTTGATGACTCTATGCAGCGGCCTTAGTCTTAATCCTTCTTTATTAGTCTTTTGCTTTGCACTGTCTTTGGATTAAGAATAGACAAAGTTATTCAATATTCAATATCCACCTAAGTCAGGACACTTTGCAAGGGCAAATAGAAGTTTGAAAGACAGTTTTACTTGTCTTTTTTTTTTTCAGTGTTGTGCCTAGTTGCTGTGGCTAGCTAAAAATATAAGAGAAATCTTTCTCCTTTATTAAGGATACTTTGACCCTTTCAGAGAAAAACACATTCTAAGTAAAGCAGTTCCATGTCTAAACTGATGTTATCAGCCACTACTGTATGATATTAGGCTATAAAAGTATTTACCTAAAAAAGTCAATAAACATGCAATTCACTATTACTTGTGTTGAATTATAGATCTGGAGGATCAAACCAGAATCAAAAGGAGTATCCAAATTATCTATAAGATTATATGCATGTATGTATATGCATATATATCTTTATACATATAACCTCAAATATCTAAAGTCAATTTCTGTGCATCACCTTCTTGTCCTTTTCTTTTTCTTATATACACTACTACAATAATGCATTTCCCATCAAAGTACTATTTTAAAAGTCTGCTTTTCATCTTGTCTATATTTGAAAATGTACTCAAAGAGTTCTGAAGAATAATGTGTAGGATGGTAGTTTTCAGAAACTTATTTGGAAATCATATCATCTAATACAGAATTAAATATACTTCTAGTGGGTATTCAACAAAAATTAAGATAACTTCTCATATTTAAGAATATAAAAATAACTAGATTGTTTAAGCTTAAATTCCATCTGCTGTCCAGGGATTGTCAACAAGTGAAAATTTATGGAAGGCCACAGACATTGGTCTTCAAATTGTTAGGGCTGTGCTCCTGACCAGGATTTGGCAAATGTTTTCTGTAAAGAGCCATAGTAAGTGTTGATGATTTTGTGGATCATAAGTATCTGTATATTTAAAACTCTGCCATCTTGGTGTGAAAGCAACCTTAGACAATACATAAACAAATGAACCTGGCTATGTTTCAGTCAATAATACTTTATGTATGAAAACAGGCATTGAACCAGATTTGGCCCATGGGTTATAGTTTGCCTACTCGTGCTCCAGACTGTCCTCATTGTTGTTTTCCTCAGTTAGTCCACAAAATTAAAAAGTCACTATTCTTGTATTTACTGTATTTTGCAGAGTTGTGAGAAAACAAATCTATATAAGTTGCTTTGGCCAGTGGAAGATAAGACACAAATTGTACGTCTAGGTTCATTTACTGAAGAATCTAAATGCTCTTTTGGGAAAAGTAGGCATCGAAATGCTTTGAAAATACGTATTTCAAAATAAGTATTGCATGCATGGAAGTGTCACAATATTGAGGACCAACCATGATGCTGAGAAAGAGGGAATAAAATGTCTAACGCTCCAAAGGTCTCATTAATTCACAAAAGCTTATGGTAGGTTTGCGTAGGATTTTAGGCTGTAAACCTATTCTATGGCTATGTAATTTTTTTTTTTTTTTGGAGACATAGTCTCGCTCTGTCGCCCAGGCTGGAGTGCAGTGGCGAGATCTTGGCTCACTGCAAGCTCCGCCTCCAGGGTTCATGCCATTCTCCTGCCTCAGCCTTCCGAGTAGCTGGGACTGCAGGTGCCCGTCACCACATCTGGCTAATTTTTTGTATTTTTTAGTAGAGACGGGGTTTCACTGTGTTAGCCAGGATGGTCTTGATCTCCTGACCTTGTGATCTGCCCGCCTCAGCCTCCCAAAGTGCTGGGATTACAGGCGTGAGCCACCACGCCCAGCCTACGGTTATGTAATTTTATCCTTTACTTCATGGTAGTAATATCTAAGACACAGAAACTACTCACCTGTTCATTCCAGGCTAGGAGATAACTTGACTGATACTTTCTTCATACTACAAGGAGGGTAAAAACCTTCGATCATTTGCTGTAGGACGTACCAAAACTTGCCACACCTCTCTTGCGATTGAAACTCAGTACTAAGCTGGTTAATGATAGAGTATATTAGGGATGTCCTTTATCTCAGGGGTATTTAATGCATGTCCTTTATGCCAGGGATATTTAATGCAGGAATTTGGTTGCATTTCATGTCCAATTCATAATGGAAAATTAAACAAACAAATGAAAAGAATAAAACACAAACAAACTGGCTGTCCAAAGCCTCTGTCCCTGTCCCAGAAGCTGAAATAATGGAAAACTGCCAATGAGTATGCTCTGAAATATGGTAGTTTGGACAGGAGAAATACATAAATTTTTTTCTTACATTGATCCTTTGTTTGATATTAACCAAAAAGTGTTTGCTTGCCAATTTAAAGACCGTTTTAATGGAGAGATTCTTTTCTTCCCCCTCCCTAAGCTGTTCCCCAAAGTGAAAAAATTCAGGACCTTCAATTAATTTAAATGGTCTTGCCTTTATCCTTATCTCAGGCTTTACCTTTACCCATGGGGTTGCAGCTAATAATTTAGGAGAAACTCCACAATTATGGCCTCTGTTAGTAGTGCAAGGATTGCATGGGCTCCTGGCACCACTAAGGATCTCAGACCAGTCTTTTTTTTTTTCATAGAAATGATACACTTTTGGCATATGTTTTTACTGCCATTTATTAAATACCATGTACTCATGTTATGAGCACTTTTCATACACTACTATTAATCCAGAGAATTCTGGAAAGTATAAATTATTATTTCCTTTTGATAAATGCAAGGCTCAGAAAGGTCACATTACTTGACCTAGGCCACATAGGTAGCACATAGTAGACTGGGAATTCAAGCTAAGATCTATCCAATAGGAAGTCCCCTCCAGAGATATTCACTGTTGTCCTATATCACTGTGCAAATGGAAGACGTGCACAACATATTATTTAAGGAACATGGTGAAATCCTAATTATCACCTGAATGATATTCCCAGGTCCAGGTTACGACCTCTTCCAAGGGGGCTGTCGACAGCCATTAGAAGACTTTTATGAAGATGCATTCATGTGAACTGGCAAAATCCTCCCAGCACTCTCGCAGTAACCCAAGATAGTCCAGCAGATGACATGGCATTTAAGAGGAGAAAAGAACAACGGAGGGTATACGCGGACACAATATCTGTAAACTAGGAAGGAGGAGGATCCAGTGGTTGCAAGTGGAGTGTGCTGGGAAGGCATCGCTGAGCTGAAAAGTCCAGGACAGTATTACTCCCTCTGAGGTTTTAGATCTTCTGCAGCAAAGTCATCCGGAGTGTTTTTCAAAAATGCAAATTGTTTGGCCTTATCCCTCAAGAATCTGATTTCAGTAATGTTTGATGGAGGTCCAGGCATCTTTGTAGCTGCCATTAAAATTTAAATACCACTGATTGGGGATAGTTGGACAAATCTGGGAGTTTCTAAAGAAGAAGAAAATTTGCAGAAAGGGAAATTAAAGGACAATTTCTAAAGATGAATGCTCCTAAGAATAAAAGTGTCAATGGGTGTCCTGTGTCACAGGAGTGGGAGTCTGGGGGGCATGTGAAAGACCTTGAGAATTGCTTGTACTAGAATTATTGTAAGGTCAGCATAGCATCTCTAAACATGTCCAGCTTTCTCTTTTATCTGGTTTCTGCTTTCTTTTTCCTTGCAAATTTAATTAACATTCATGGGCAACAATATTAATTTGATCAAACTAAGGTCCTTTTTAAATTATTTAATGATCACAACATGAAATCACACAAATTAAGAGGATAGAAGATATAAATCAATCTGAATTAGGAAAAATTTTGTAATTTAACCAGGTAACATTTTCATGGATGTAAACAAATATATTATAGACAATGAGATGAAGGAATTGGTATGAAATTGAATTTAAAACCTTAATTTAAACAAAGTATGTTCTCTAGTTTATACCCAATCAATACACATGGCATATGAAATTTCATAAACTATGATACAGTACATTGCTTCTTCTATATACCATTCACTATTTTTATAAGCACAGAATATTATTGGATGATAAATATAATTAAACAGAGCAAAATCATATGAATTAAAGCCATGACGATTTTTTTTTATGAAATTACAGGCTTGCTACAGAGCTTGTGGGCATTACTACTATGCTGTCAGAGAAATGTGTTAGTCCCTGAGGGATAGATTCTTATTATCAGCTATGGATTTTGTGGTCTTTAAATTAGAAAGCGAAATGCTATAATATTTGTCTTTGAAAGCAAAAGAAGGAAAGTACTGAAAAATTTAAGCAAACAATTAATGTTAACTTCAAATATAAGGGTGCTTGCGTTGTACACAGCTTGCTCCCAGTTAAAGCCAAGATCTACATTGCATGCACAATTGCATGCAAATTGGACCTAATTTACTGCATGCACTGCCTCTTCAATTAAATAAAATGAGAAGATGATTTTTACTTTAGAGGAGTAAAATTTCAATGTGTTAAAATGTTTTACCTCCAAATTTTTCATAAATAGCTTACACACCAAAGTGTTTATTTGAAAGATCTCATTTAGCCAGCATATTTTGAGTTTGGCTTGGCATGGAAGGCGTGGGTTCTGCCCTCAAGGAGCATATGGATCTACTGGGAACAGGAAATATATTAACATGGCTAAATATCTAGATTTATCTTCCTAAGACACCTTTTTATATATGTCTGCTTGTTCAACTTCTACCTTCCAACTCATCAAAGTCTGCATCACTGCATGTAATAGGCACTCCAAATCCTTTTTTTTTTTGAGACAAAGTCTCACTTTGTCACCCAGGCTGGAGTGCAATGGCGTGGTCTTGGCTCACTGCAACCTCCCCCTCCCTCCCGGGTTCAAGCGATTCTCCTGCCTGAACCTGTAGACAAGTAGCTAGGTCTACAGGTGTGCGCTACCACACCCAGCTAATTTTTGTATTTTTAGTAGAGGTGGGTTTCACCACGTTGGCCAGGCTGGTCTCGAGCTTCTGACCTCATGATCTGCCCGCCTCAGCCTCCCAAAGTGCTGGGATTACAGGCAAGAGCCACTGTGCCCAGCCTCCAAATCCTTTTATGAGATGTATTCGCTTCCTAGGTCTGCTGTAAAAAGTATTACAGAGTGACTTAAGACAAGAGAAATTTATTGTCTCACAGTACTTGAGGCTAGTAGTCCAAAATCAAGGTATGGACGGAGGCATGCTGCCTCGGAAACCCATAGGGGAGAATCCTTCTTTACCTCTTCATAGCTTCTTGTGGCTTGTCAACAATCTTTGGCATTCCTTGGCTTGCAGCTACAGCACTCCAATTACTGTCTCTATCACAGCATAATGTTCTTCCTTCCTGTGTCGGTGTTCAAATCTACCTGTTCTCAACAGGCCATCAGTCATATTGGATTGAATGTCCATTCTATTCCAATATGATCTTATCTTAACATAGCTGATTATGTCTGCAATAACCCTATTTCCAAATAAGGTCACATTCTGATGTACTAGGGGTTAGGATTTCAACATATATGTTTTGGGAATACAATTTGTCACATGACAGGAAGCATTCAGGTTCATCCACTATTTTGCTTGCTCAAGCTGCCTTCATTCCTCATTTATTATGGGAGAAAAAACTTGCCAGTTGTTGAATTCCTTCTCTATAGCAGGTACTTTACATATGCTAAGTAATTAATTCTTGGGAGAACTCTAAGGAGAAGGCATTATTGTCCCATTTTATTGGTGAGGGATCTGAGGCTTAGGGAGTTAAAGTGCATTTCTCAAGATTTGCTCATCCTTTAGGTCTTAGTTCCAATCTCGTTCCATCAAGAAAGGCTTCCTGAACACCCAGGCAAAATTTGGTTTCTGTAATATGTATTCTCATGGCACCTTCTATTTTTCCTTTGTAAAATTCATAACGTTTAATAATTATTTATCATTCAATATTTGTTTAGTGTTTGCCTCTTCATCTGGATCATAAGCTCCATGAGGTGGGGCCCATGTATATTTCCATCACTTGGGCACATAGGCAGTGGGTAATATTTGTGGAACAAATGTTTGAATGAGTAACTCCTATAATTAGTAGAATAAATATTTGAACATTTTACCCCAAATCTCAGAGTTACTCCACCCATAATGATTAACCAGTTTCTCCTAGACATCTGTAATATAGTAGACATTTAACTTCACAGGATGAATAAGGCCTAGTCCCTGTCCTCAGGGAGTTTACAGTTTAGTAGAGAAGACACAGAAGAGGAGGGAATGACTAGCTACCTGAAGATGGTGATGGGATCACAGAAGCTTATCACAGATACCAAAATCATCTTATAGGGAGGAAGACTGGTTGGAATAATTGGAAAATGGAGTTAAAGGAGGCCTAGGCAGAGAAGCAGGTGTAAATGGGTCAAGTCCTTGGCAGAGGATAATATTTTTCCCCAAAGGCAGACAATTTGGTAGATGGAGGAGGGGTTTTGTTGAGTTAGATGAGCCTCATCTAAAAGAAATTTTGCCTGAGCCAAATGGATCTACTCATGAGCTCATCAATATATCCCACACATTTGTGACTCAGCTCAATGAAAAGCAGATATTTCCAAATCTGGAAAAAGCTCTCTTTGGAGGTAATGAGTTCCCAGTCTTTTGGAGTTGTTGAAACATCACGTGGGCAACTATTTTAATGCTGTGTTTTAGCAGTGCTTCTCTTCCTATCCTTCTTGCTGCTATGGCACACATGGAAAATATTTCAATGGCACATTGAGATACAACCAGAAGCAAACTCTTCCAAGGGCTGAAGAGGTCAATACACCATCTCCCCTCTAGCTCCTTTGTGATACATGCACAGTGTTCTAGAATAGGGAATTTAATCCTTCTGGAGTTTTCATTATAGAAAAAGTTAAGATATCCTCTAATTTTGAGGTTCTTTAAACTGAAACATTCCTTTTCCATATTCTTCATACAGAATCCCAGAGTAATGTATTAATAGTGTAAATCAGATGATGTCACTTCACGGCATAAACCCTTCACTTCTTAAAACATTTCAAAGAAAATCCAGAATTCTTACCTTGAACTAACAGGCTCTGCACAGTTTGGTTTCTACTTGCCTCTCTCAACTAATTTTCTACATCCTTCTCCTCTGCTCACTATAAGCCAGCCCTAGGCATTTTTCTCAAGTTTTCAAATAAGCCAAACTTACTTCTGCCTCAGGGCCTTTGCACAGGCTGGTATCTCTAAAGGCAAAAATATGAAGATAACTTTCTTATACTTCAATCCACAGTTTAAATATCATACCTCAGTAAGGCTTTTCCCTGACTGCTGTATCTAAAGAGTTTCTACTTATAGTTTATTGCACCATCTGTTTGTTTCCTCAAATGGTGTATTTCTTAAAAAAAAGAAACTACTCATTTATTATTGTCCCCCTGTACACACATACTCCCTCTACCATCTACCTCTTCCCTGACCTGTGAGTTTGGCAGAAGGAAAGTGCTTGCTCTGCTCAGAACTCTAGTAGTTCTCAATGAACACAACAATGCCAGGCACATTATAGGGGCTCAATGCTTATAAGTTGAATGAATTAATTTGAACATTTCAAGGACAATTTGACAAATAGATTAATGTAAATATTGTAAGCCCAGAAAGGAAGGATGTTTAATGAATAAGATGGAGACAGAGGATGGGTTTAAAGGAGTGACCACATTGGTATGCAGAAATTGAGAAAGGTTTCATAGAGGAAGCTCTAGATGTCCCCTGAAATATTAACATGTAAAACTAAGGAGTGTGTGGGGGAGGGGGATTATGGTAATATTTTAGAAGAAATTATTATCCATAAATATGTATTGTTAAGTAGACGAACTACATGGTTTAGGAACAATAAATAATGCAATTTGATTTTATTATAGCAGTGTTTCTCAATCAGGTATGATTTTGCCACCTAGGGGACACTGCAAAATGTCCGAAGACAATTTTGGTTGCTGCAACTTAGAAATGCTGCTAACTTTTATTGGGTAAAGGCCAGGATGATGCTAAACATTCTTCAAAGCCCAGGACAGTACTTCTCAACAAATAATTATCTGCATCAAATGCCAATAGTGACAAGATTGAGAAATACTGGATTCTGGGAATATGTAGGAACATTGTAGAAAATAAAGCTAAAATAACAAGGCAAGGCAAAACTTTGGAAATACTTAAATATCAAGGTCAGGCATTTACTTAGTAGGGAGAGGAGAACTAATGTTGGTTTTATGCAGAGTTGTGATAGGAACTCTTGGAGGCTTAACCCAGTACTCACATAAAGGCAGCCTGGAGCAAAATGGGAAAAGGCCTATGTAGAAGCTACTTTAGTGGTCTAGATAAGAATAGGAGGCCTTGCACTAGAAGAATGCTGAGGGAGATGGAATGGAATAGACAGATTTATGTTATTTCAGAGTTAACAATATTAATGGATTGTCAATGACAGAATGCATCCATTCTGTTCCAGAAGTTTTTAAGTATACATTCTTTTGTCTCTTTGATTCAGTTCACATGGATTTTGAAGGAAAATACCACAAGTCATGACTTTTTGTCCATAAATGCTTGGAATGCCCCTGAGGTTTCTTCAGTATTTCATATCACATGTTTTCATCAGTGAGGGGAGAATTTAAAAACATGTATGGTAATAACTAAAAACTCTGCTGCTTTAGTGAAGGAATTTGTTATTGCACCATATTTGGGTGTGGGATGAGTAGAAAAGAAAAAAGAAAGGGAGAGGGGAGAGAGCGAGAGAGGCAAACACAACAAACCACACAGTTTCAGTATTTCTCCTGTAGAATACTTGGAAAATGAAGATATTTGAAAAATAGAGTCATGGGATCTTCGACTTAGAAGGTTATCTGGTCCAGTCTTTTTTTAATTCAAGCACAAAATCAAAACATTAAGTGGGATGGCTGACTACTCTTGTCTTAAAGATCTTCAGCGCTTGGCCAGCTGCCCGGGTTATTCAAAGTCTGTGCTCACATTTGCAGTGAGCTTTTAAGACTTTGAGATATTGGCAATCTGACAAAAGCCTATTTCAAAAGTAACTGGTATCTTTATTAAGGTATAGCAAATGAGATATGAATAAAAACTGTGTGAAAGAGCCAAGGCAGAAATACAAGGTAATTATTTTCTGGACTTCACCCTTTGTTGGGTGTTTCAGAGACCTCAGCAAAAAAAGAAGCTTCTCTGGCTGTATTTTAATCCTGGCTTCCTCTAGCCTAGGAACAGCCAATTACTGTGGTAAACAGAAGTCATCTGAACATCAGCAGTATCCCTATCATCATCCTGATGCCAGCCTTGGGAATTTTGACCTCTATGTTTCATGGCATGTTCCACCCATCAGTGGTCAATAAGCCAAGCCAGATGCTGTTCTTCCAACTCGTTGATGTGGGGGAAGGAACTGAGCTCTATAGCCTACTGGCTTGGTTAAGGGCTTCAAGGCACATTTGGCTCATTTATTCTATCACACATTCTTGATAATGTGTATTTTAAATTACCCATGCACTTTCATCATGGAAGTCAAGAGCATGTAAGATCCTTGCCTTTTCTGGAAGGAACATTAGACATGGAAGCTTTAACACTCCTAAGAGAACAGATGTCTGGTCAAACTGATGCAATTCAGGATAAATGAAGCCCAGGAGAAGGAATTGCTAATGAGGGCTGGGAATGAGTGAGGAGGGGAAAATATTCTGTTAGTTATTAGGGTAGGGAGTTGATTTAGAAGAAGCGTGATTAGTAATGTGGGTTGAACTCTGGGTTTCTAGATATGGCCACATGTAACTAAGGATCATAGATATGGGTAGAAAGTGAAAAACATCTCTGTATACCGTGATTCTAATAGATGTAAAAATGCTAAGTTAAGTCATTCTCCTTATGTTCTCATTCTTGGGCCTGCCTTCTCTGACACGTATCGCAGTATTTCCATAATACTTTTGGAATAGGCAATAACGACACCATAATTTGCTCTAATTTTGCATATTTGTACTATCTCTTTATAAGAAGCATTCCATGGGAGATTCTAGTAGGTAAACATAGAAAATATTTTCACATGTCTGATAAAACCAATAAAATGTAAAACAAAGAAAGTAACCAAAGATAATTTATTGAAAAAAATTATCTCACAAATCAAAGATTTTCTGATCTGCCAAAATTCTCTGAGAGGGACAAATAGACTTGCTGGAGTCTGATGGTTTTTTGTTTTTGTTTTTAAATATTCACTGATGACATCACAGTCTCTTGTCAAAAGTTCACTGATAATAATGTCAAAAACAGACTACCTGACAGAACAAAACATATGAGACTCTTATAAATTTTTAAGTGCTCTATTTTCTCCCTTTAAACTCTATGTGCTGCTAAATATATACACAGAAAGAATTTCTTATTGAATGATTTTCCAAATATGCAATGCTCACTACTTTCATCATTTTCATATTGTATGTATACCTCTAAACTATTATTTGTCTAGGTGGTTTCAGACTTTTTTGCCTAATCAAAGTTATCTGATCAAGGAAGCAACACTACATAAAAAATCATGGAATATATATATATATTCCATATATATTTTACATGTATATACTCCATATATATGGAATATATGGAGTATAGCTTTCCTCAGTAAAAAAGGATGTGTTGATAACTCTTTATCGTGTGTGTGTGTGTGTGTGTGTGTGTGTGTGTGTGTATGTAAAGTTCAGTGCTTAACATCATTGTGAAATATAGACTGCTAGTTGTTAGCACATGTAACAACAGCAGAAATGGTAAAATCATTACAGTGAAGCTATGAAGGATGTATTCTTGCAGCAAAGCACACGGGGGATCTTGGTTCCTAGCAGAAAAACACCACTGCTGCTATTTACTTCATCAGCGAGTGACTTTGTGAGAGCAAAGGCCACAAGACAGCACTGAAAAGAGAACAGGCAGTGGCCCTGCCTGCCTGCTGATCAGATTGTGCTTGTCTTTTCAAAAAGAAAGAAATTCATCCTTTTAATAATTCCCGGCTGTGTGAGGTGGCTCATGCCTGTAATCCCAGCACTTTGGGAGGCTGAGGCAGGTGGATCATGAGGTCAGGAGATCAAGACCATCCTGGCCAACGTGGTGAAACCCCATCTCTACTAAAAATACAAAAATTAGCCGGGCGTGGTGGCACGTGCCTGTAATCCCAGCTACTCGGGAAGCTGAAGCAGAGGAATCACTTGAACCCAGGAGGCAGAGGTTGCAGTGAGCTGAGATCACACCACTGCGCTCCAACTTGGATGACAGAGAGAGACTCCATCTCTAATAATAATAATAATAATAATAATTCCCTCAGCACAGCTAAGCCAAGTTAGCTCTCCAGCCAGCCCTTGTTTGTGAAGTGTAAATCTGTGGTAATGAGCTGGTGACAATGTGAGGAAACAGCCTAAACATTCTGAAAATCAATCCAAACATGACTAAATACAGGAAGAAAGGGAAGGGAAGGGATGGGAAGGGAAAAGAGAGAGAGAGGAAAGAGAGGGAAGAAAGAAATTTTAATGACCATTTCAAGGGAATCAAGAGCACCGTGGACATGAACTATTATTTACCAATACAGTGGGATTAAGGAATAAACTCTATTGGGATTCCCATGCATTTCTATTTCACACTCAGAAAGGTGCGGTTTTGCATTCTATTGCCTCTTCGTTACCCCGGAGATGTTCCATTCTGTTTAAATGAATGAGCTTCAGTTCTCAAAAGACATCAATGTATTCACGTCTTTCACTAAATTTAGTATCTTCTGAATTGTTTACAGATCTCTTCCTACATGTAAAACGTGACCATGACCAAGAATATGCAATTTTCATTTTTAAGGTACACAAAACTCAGTAACTATGGGAAAAACACAGGCCTACTAAGTGAAGTCTCTCTTGCCCCTTTCCAGTTGTCAACAGATGAACCTCTAACTGCTGGGGAGTAGCTGTGACACAGTGCTGGTTTCTGAATGTGTTTGCCACAAGGAAAGAAGTGAATTTTTTTTTGGCGGGGGCGGGGGTTGTAGAAAACAGGCATGGGATATTGAGTTTTCTAGGAGAGAAAAAAAATATGTGATCAAGTGGAGATAGTGGCTCACACTTGAAATCACAGAACTTTGGGGAGGTGAGGCAGGAGGATTACTTGAGCCAAGGAGTTTGAGACCAGCCTGGACAGGCTGTCTCAGCTCAGCCTAGTGAGACCTCATCTCTACAAAAAGAAAAAAATAAAAATAAAAAAGGTGTGTAATCACAGGAGGACAAAAGCAAAATGTGTTGGTCAGGTAACTCAGAAAAAAGGAGGCAAGACTGTGTTGTTGGTGCTTAAGAATAGAAAGGGAGTAAAAAGTTGATCTTTCATTTTGTGGTATATTTTATCTTGCACCAAATGACATGTACTATTTTGGGATACTTGTCATTCTTATTCATTTTCATGTAAAGCTGTGTGAATTCTTTTTTTCTATTCTTTCTGAGGTAAAGCAGGCAAAATACTTCCAAAACATGCCAAGTTGGAAAAGAGATTTCAGGACATTTGATCTTTGCATTAAGAACAATAAACTACTTGCTGCTGCTGGCTTTTTCTATGAGTTCCAATTGGAACCCTTTAATTGTTAGTGAAACTGTCAAAATTTAAAGGTGGATATTTGTAATTCTATCAGGGCATAATTGGTTAATAGGTAGGTTCAGGAAAAAGGATTAAGTTTTTCCCTGCTTATCCTTCTCCCTATCAATCATTTTCAGTTTCCTTGGTCTTCTCTACTTTAGTGTATTGGGTAAATGAAGAACCAAGATCTCAGTTTGTGATGTTTACTGGGGATCTCGGAAAATGATGGTTTTTTTGTTAAAACTTTTAAGAGAGAAGTGTCATTTTCCTTTTATTGGTTGGACTATAAAACTGAGATGTGTGTTCACACTCAATGCCAAACTTTTTGTTTACAAAGGGCACCTAGTTCTTTAGTATCTTTTGCTGTTTGGAAGCTCTAAACTACCAGCTCTCTGGTGCATATTACTGATGACGTTTTTCTTGTGGGCGTTGATTTAAATCCTGTATTTCAAAAAGAATCCAACTCATCCATATTTCAAATGCTTCCTTTTGACTGAAGGTTGATCTGCAACTCTTGGGGACTGTTCCTGAGGCGACAGTCAGCCACTGTTTGTATTCAATCTTCTCTTTCCTCAGAGCAGGCTCAGAAGACTAGGAGCTTGTTTTGCAAATCCATGGCACCAACCATTTACTATCTATGTCACATTTCTGGGAAACTTTCAAAGTCTTTCACCCTAAGTTCAAGATTTAAATTGTATCTATTAGAATATTAGTTTTTTGTATATGACCTTTTAATTTTTTTCTGTTGTTGTGAATTGTAAGCAAACCATACAATTAAAACATAACTCCAGAACCAGTTAGCAGAAACTCTCTCAATTCTTAGTATGTAAGCTTTTTCTTACAACAAAGTTAGTTTAAATGTTTTAAACATAAAGCTGACTGTGTCTTCATTTATAGACTCTTATTTTAGCTTGGACACCACAGTTGGGTTTTCTACATAGGATAAATTGGGAACTAAAGATCAGGCTACTTAGAAACTATAGAATTATATAATGATATCCAACAATCCTGAGAAAGTCTTTTATGTTTCAAAATTCATTGCTTGGGAATTGTTTTTTAAACTATAATTGAGGAAGCTTTGGAAGTACAAATACCAACATACCTGTTTTTGCTCTAGGGGCCTTTTAGAAAATCAAACGTCACTTCCTAGTTGGAGCAATTAAACAATAGAGAAGATGGGTATTCTGGAGCAGAATTTAATGAAACAGAACTCCACCATCTATGGCAAGTTTGACTGCTTGAGTTTCCAGAGGATAATAGTTGGAGGCCACTGAGGCCCAAATTCATCAGTCCGGCCATTGAAGGTCACAAGTGAACAAAGGAGGATGGCAAAGACCAGAACTGTGATATTCAAACACTCAACAGCTCACAGTGTGGGGGTTCATTATGACACTAAGCACATGCCATGTTTCTGACACTGTGCTAAGAGCTTCATGAACATTAATTAAATTAACCTCATAAAAATGCCATTAGAAAGATGCAATTTTGCACCCCCTTACACGGATGAAGAAAATAAAGTATAGAGACTTTAAGAAATTTGCCAGAAGTCTTATGACTGCTGAGTAAATTTTAGCTACTTGATCAGACCTCAACCAGGTGATCAGAACCCAGAACCAGTACGGCTCAACCGATACTTTAATCTACTTCTCAAAGTCTAAGGTAAGTACACAGGACCAAGCCAGAAAGCCAGGATATGAGGCAGAGGGCTACAAGACCAGGTTTTCCTAAAACATCAGAGTTTTGTTGTTGTTTGTTTGTTTGTTTAAAGACCGAGACTTGCTATGTTGCCCAGGCTGAACTTGAACTCCTGGGCTCAAGTGATCCTCCTGCCTCAAGCACACCAAGTAGCTGGGACGATAGGCGCATGTGACTGTGCCTGTCTTTTTTTTTTTTTCTTCAATTTTAAGAACAGTTACTGTGATAATGCCTGAGACTTGCTGCTCGTGTTTTAGACTGAAGTAGTACATTGGGTTTCCCCCTGCCTATTTGGAGGTCCTGGTTATATAGGAACCACCTGATGTCGGGCATACACACATCAATTATTGGTGTAAGGGGCACAATTGTGTCTTTGAAGAAGTTTGCACTGTCTGGAGCCTCAGCAGTTTTGATTTAAAAGGCCCAGACATGGAGCTCAGAGCTCAGTCCTTATTCTTTCTTCCTCTCAGGCTTGGCTGGACAGGGATCTTGCCGATGCAACTCCAATGATAATACGTTAATTGTCTAACTTCTCGTTAACCCCAGATTCTGGAATATTTAAGTGGTCTATGTTACAAAGTAAGTTAGCAGCACCATGGTAGTCTGATTCCCTGAAAATCCAAAACCTTGGGAGTACTTTTGCACCACATCTCACTCAGGAATCCAGCAAGCCATCTAGTATCTTTGGTAGAGTGTTACTGCAGTGTGAATCTCAAGACACCTATCCTATTTTTGTATTTTTTCCATTATAAGATGGAACCAGTGTTCACGTGGAGACAAAGTGCAAGAAACGTACCACTCAGCTATGTTTTAGGGGAAAGAGGCTGAATCGGTGGTGTAATGGCATGCAGGACATTAGTGTTTGCAAACTATGCTTGCTAGACATTATAGTCTCCCATAGAGGTTTAATTTACTTTTGAAGATATTTCAGCAGTATTTTTCTTACTTCCCAACCCTGATTTCATTCCTTGGAAATTTTCCATATTTAAATATTCTTTATTGCTACATATAGCTCATGGAATGTTGGGCTTTTTTTTTCTCTTACTTCTTTAACTACTGACATATTCCAAAGAGTTCAGTTTTTTCCAATACAGAATTTGATTCTATTGCATTTATAAAGTGCTAATACAGCTGAATTGAAACAGTGACCCATTCTAGCAGATACTAAATTGAATAGCATTGAACATTGAGAAATTTTGTACATGCAGGACAATAAATATGAGCAATTTCCATTCCAGGTTTCTAATATAAGGGTTGCATGAATTGACAATAAAATACATCCAGGAATAAGTATAAACCCAGAATCTGAGTCTCAAAATAAATTATAAACCAATATAATTTATTTGAGTATTTATTTCCATGGATAAAAAGTTGTATCTCCATGAAGCTGGACATTTGAACATAGAATTTGGCAACTTCAAGACAGCTAGAAAGAGTAAAATATGACATATAGAGGAACCATCAGCAAGATTTTTACCCATCTTTTTAAATCTGGATGTTTTGTTGTTACTTAGAGCAATAATAATATTCTCACTTTTATCTTCAAATATGGTTTCTGTTTTCTATTTTACTTTTTTTATCCACATGCCCTAAAACTAAAAGCATTACAAGAAAATATCACCAAAGCATTAAAATAATGTGAAGACTCATAAAAAGGAAACTTTACAGTTTTTAAAATCCAAAAAGAAAATTTTCCTTAATTTGCTTCTTTCCTTGGCAGGAATTATTGCACACAGAAAAACAATCTGGTTCTCATTTTTTTTTTTTTTTGCCTTATCACCACATAAACTTCCACTTAATAGACTAAATTTATAAATAAATATTTTAAAAGAGTTCTTTCTTGTGTGATTTTGGATAGGGAAAAAGCAGAGTCATGTGTAAGTGACAGAATACAGTATCCCCCCTTTCCTCAGTTTCAGTTACTTGTGGCCAACTGGGATTCAAAATTAGGTGAGTACAGTACAATAAGATACTTTGAGAGTGAGCAAGAGAGAGAGAGATCACATTCACATAACTTTTATTACAGTATATTGTTATAATCATTCTATTTTGTTATTAGTCACTTGACAATCTTTTACTTTTCCTAATTTATAAATTAAACTTTATCATAGGTATGTATGCATAGAAAACAACATAGTGTATATAGGGTTCAATACTATCTGCAGGTTCAGGTATCCACTGGGGGTCTTGGAACTTATCCTCTGAGGATAAGGGGGGACTACTGTAGTATATGTTTAATGGATGTCAGAAGGCAATGGCAGCTTGGCACAAACTCTCAATTCTGCATGTACCTCATATTTGGCTGATATCCTGTGAAACCCATGTAATTGGTCAGTGATAGAGGTCCTGAAGGCAGTCCCCCCTTGCTTTCTAATCCTTTCTCCAGCCTTTACTCTCTCTCTGTTGCCTTATTCTTTTGTATGCGTAAGGCAGTTAGTTTTAAGATCTAGGTATTATCTATAAAGGTAATAAATCCTGAAAATCAGTTATTTATTTTTTGCTTAACTTAGCTGAAAGCCATTTCTTACCTCTCAAGGAACAACAAAGTCGCATCAACTCATAAGTGGATTCTAAAAATACACACTATACACTTGCAGCCAAATTGTTGGTGTGTGTCTGAGTGTGTGTGTGTGTGTGTGTGTGTGTAAACCTGGCACCTACCCACATCTATTCAGGAACACTTATAGAACATTGCTTATTTGTGTAGACACTCTTCTTTCCTAAGAAGTTATTCCATAGAACCCCCTTTCCTGTGAAACGACTACTTAAATTCCAGTGGTTCCACTGTGTATCTCTATCTCATTCAAAACATTGCTTCAAATTCTTGATCTTCACTGGTCTATTCTAGCTTAGCCCACCTGGCTTGGCCACTGCAAGCCCTCCAATGACCCATCACAATGCACCAATGCACATTTCTTCTGTTTTTCCTTTTTTTTTGGACATTGATGTCATTTTAGTTATTTTAAGTTTATTTTACTGAAGGACAAGCAGTGTGTTTTCTGTGTGCTACATGCTAACCAGATGTCCTTGACCAAACAAAAATTCTTGCCAGGAGAAAGGAGAAGAAAATGTGTAGGAATCTTTTCCCAAAATGGACAGTGTGATTTTCCATACTGGCCACAGTAATACATGGAAATTCTTTCTGATGATCTTGGAGTTCCTGACTAGTTATCCTGGTAAAGTCTCCGGCAGTTGTCTTTTCAGTTAAAGTGGCGAGATAGGACCAAATTTGGCATTAGAATTGCAGATACACATGAGAACTTGTATGTGTAGCACAAACAATTTCTTGCTGCCTATTGCTTGTGGGATGCTTGCCAAGAAAAAAACAATTTGCTTTGCTGCAAGAACCCAGTTAGCCATTACTGGAGAATGTTTTTCTAAGATTGCTTATCGGTAATTTTAATAGGGCTCAGAGGTTTGTGTGGTTTGCACAAAATATTAGTTACTTTTTAAAGGCCCAAATTTCTCCCCATTTTCTTCCACGAATCTGAACTCTGTTCTAATTGTAAAATAATCAATGAGAACAGCACCTCCCTAAATGAGTAGATAGGAATGGATAATTAAATACTTATGGTGAAATGGATTTAAGTATTATATTGCTGTTTCAGATAGAAGGACATTCCCAAAGAGGCTCCTTTGGTTTTATACAGGAGTTCAAGTTGTTAGCTACTATTTTGGTTTTGTAATTGTGCTCTGTGGTCATGAGAGGCTTTCTGTGGGGGAAGATATGTCCTCAGTGCCTCTTCATTGATTGATTCATTCATTGAACAAGCATTTGTTGGCAGCAGTTATTCATTTAACAAGCATTATTGGGCCACATTGAGCCACAGAGAGAGAAATGAGTAAGGTGCTATTCTTATCCTCAGTGAAGTCAAGTCCAGGTGTAGGTGAGTAACATGCAGAGAAAGAGAAACTATGTGGCTTAATAAATAATATCATAGTAATAATATCATCACAATGATACATCAAGTGCAGTGTTTCTACTTGAATCAAAACCTCATGTAAACACTTTGATGTGAACCTAAATTTGGCCTATGTAAATATTTATACATTTAAAGCTTGATAAAAGAGAACATAGAAATCTGGGAAGCTTAACTTAGTTGTTTAATCATGTTATGAGGCCAAAAATCATGATTTAATTTCTAAAACTAGAACACCTGCTTTGAATAGTAAAAAATTCTATTGGAATTTTAGGATGATCATATAATCTACTCAGTGGTCAAGAGTGACATGGCTTGAAATTGTGTGAGTACTTACCAGAACAAATATTAATCCAGTAACTCAAAATAATTTTTTTATCAATGGAATTTGGATAGCAGTTTCTCCCTCTCATCCTAAAGATGCATGATATATAGAATTTTGCTTAAATAAAAATGAAAATTCATAAGTTACATGTCTGTCATTAAAATATCAGTTACTTGCTATTAGCTAGGTGTTCCTTAAGGAACCCATTACTAATCCAGGGCTCATCCCATATCAAAGAATTTTGAAGTGATAATATAGATGAAACAGTCAGAAAAGATTTAAATCCTTAGTTCTAGGAAGCTTTTAAGGGAGTGTTCAATATAAAGGCAACTTGCCTTACTGGCATTTTAGAATCACCTCTATTTCTTATAGTAAATTATATTGGGAAGGTCTCCCTCTTTGGGTTGCAGGCTACCTAAGCCAATTTCAGGATGGCTATAGCTGGCTTGGAGTGTTGGAGCTACATAATGACTCTGCCCAAACTCACCTCTCAGACTAGGAGTGGTAGGCATTGTTAATACTTGCCTTTTCTTTATTAATCTGTGTTTCCTAAGATGCCCTAGGTTAGTGGAAAATACTTTGCCCTTACTTTCACCTTCAGATGTCGGAAGTTAGGCATTAATTAGACTAAAACGCAGGCATTGCTTGTAAGTTCATCTGTGTTTTCTGGTCTCGTTAGTGCTATTCTGGACTACATGGTAATAAGCATAACATAATGAAAGAGTAAACACTAGGCAACTACAACCAGAGTCGGTGCTTTAGAATATTGGATGGTAACAATCAGAGAATGAGTAATTTCTGCTCGGTGAGGGTGGTCTTTCTTCAATTTGAACTCAGCTTGTTCTCTTTTTGCCCACAGCCAGAGACATATGTAAAAATCCCCTTACAAATAGTTTGAGTGTATTAGAGAAATCATAGTACTGAGAAGAGTGGTACAGATATGTGGTGAGTGAATATTAGTACCCTAAGGAGAAAGCTGAAATACTAGGCAGATAGAAAAGACCTTGCCAGGGAATAACTGGCAGCTGCCATTTTCAGTGAAGGAAAAACTGACTCAGAAAGGCAAAAAGTGGTGACTCTGTATTTAAAGCATCAGACTAATCATTTGGAGACTGAGAGAATAAGGAACTAAAAATTCTCCTCAGTGAAAATTTGACACTGTGGCAAAAGCAAATATCTATTTCATGGAATACTCTGTTGGGTAAAAGTTGCACAGGACACCGTTATATATGAAGACCTAAATGAGATGCTTCCATCAGCTGCCAGTTTCCCCAATTCTCCAGTGCGCATAGAGACAAGAAGTTTAAAAAAAGCAAGTTTACACAAAGTGTTTAATAATCTGTATAAAGTAGACTGTTGACTGGGATTTATAAATTCAACATGTATTTGTTTCTTCCTAAGAAATAAGATATCCAAAAACTGGAAGCATTCCCTCTGAAAACTGGCACAAGACAGGGATGCCCTCTCTCACCGCTCCTATTCAACATAGTGCTGGAAGTTCTGGCCAGAGCAATCAGGCAGGAGAAGGAAATAAAGGGTATTCAACTAGGAAACGAGGAAGTCAAATTGTCCCTGTTTGCAGATGACATGATTGTATATCTAGAAAACCCCATTGTCTCAGCCCAAAATCTCCTTAAGCTGATTAGCAACTTCAGCAAAGTCTCAGGATACAAAATTAATGTACAAAAATCAGAAGCATTCTTGTACACCAATAACAGACAAACAGAGACCCAAATAATGAGTGAACTCCCATTCACAATTGCTTCAAAGAGAATCAAATACCTAGGAATCCAACTTACAAGGGATGTGAAGGACCTCTTCAAGGAGAACTACAAACCACTGCTCAATGAAATCAAAGAGGATACAAACAAATGGAAGAACATTCCATGCTCATGGGTTGGAAGAATCAATATCGTGAAAATGGCCATACTGCCCAAGGTCATTTATAGATTCAATGCCATCCCCATCATGCTACCAATGACTTTCTTCACAGAATTGGAAAAAACTACTTTAAAGTTCATATGGAACCAAAAAAGAGCCCGCATCGCCAAGTCAATCCTAAGCCAAAAGAACAAAGCTGGAGGCATCACGCTACCTGACTTCAAACTATACTACAAGGCTACAGTAACCAAAACAGCATGGTACTGGTACCACAACAGAGACATAGATCAATGGAACAGAACAGAGCCCTCAGAAATGATGCCGCATATCTACAACTATCTGATCTTTGACAAACCTGACAAAAACAAGAAATGGGGAAAGGATTCCCTATTTAATAAATGGTGCTGGGAAAACTGGCTAGCCATATGTAGAAAGCTGAAACTGGATCCCTTCCTTACACCTTATACAAAAATTAATTCAAGATGGATTAAAGACTTATATGTTAGACCTAAAACCATTAAAATCCTACAAGAAAACCTAGGCAATACCATTCAGGACATAGGCGTGGGCAAGGACTTCATGTCTAAAACACCAAGAGCAATGGCAACAAAAGCAAAAATCGACAAATGGGATCTCATTAAACTAAAGAGCTTCTGCACAGCAAAAGAAACTATCATCAGAGTGAACAGGCAACCTACAGAATGGGAGAAAATTTTTGCAACCTACTCATCTGACAAAGGGCTAATATCCAAAATCTACAATGAACTCAAACAAATTTACAAGAAAAAAACAAACAACCCCATCAAAAAGTGGGCAGAGGACATGAACAGACACTTCTCAAAAGAAGACATTTATGCAGCCAAAAAACACATGAAGAAATGCTCATCATCACTGGCCATCAGAGAAATGCAAATCAAAACCACAGTGAGATACCATCTCACACCAGTTAGAATGGCCATCATTAAAAAATCAGGAAACAACAGGTGCTGGAGAGGATGTGGAGAAATAGGAACACTTTTACACTGTTGGTGGGACTGTAAACTAGTTCAACCATTGTGGAAGTCAGTGTGGCGATTCCTCAGGGATCTCGAACTAGAAATACCATTTGACCCAGCCATCCCATTACTGGGTATATACCCAAAGGACTATAAATCATGCTGCTATAAAGACACATGCACACGTATGTTTATTGCGGCACTATTCACAATAGCAAAGAGTTGGAACCAACCCAAATGTCCAACAACGATAGACTGGATTAAGAAAATGTGGCACATATACACCATGGAATACTATGCAGCCATAAAAAATGATGAGTTCATGTCCTTTGTAGGGACATGGATGAAACTGGAAAACATCATTCTCAGTAAACTATCGCAAGGACAAAAAACCAAACACCGCATGTTCTCACTCATAGGTGGGAATTGAACAATGAGAACTCATGGACACAGGAAGGGGAACATCACACTCCGGGGACTGTTGTGGGGTGGGGGGAAGGGGGAGGGACAGCATTAGGAGATACACCTAATGCTAAATGACGAGTTAATGGGTGCAGGAAATCAACATGGCACATGGATACATATGTAACAAACCTGCACATTGTGCACATGTACCCTAAAACCCTAAAGTATAATTAAAAAAAAAAAAAAAAGATATCCATAGTCGACAGTACTTGAGATGATTTGCATTTTGCTAAGGCATGAATGTGCTCTCATTGGTGATGTAATCAGAACATACTTCACAAAGCCTATCCAACCAAACAACCTTGGCTCTCAGCAGGCATCCTCTCTTCTTCCCTATTTTTGGGTGCATTGTAGTAACTGGTCTGAAGTGTTGGGTACTAGGATTCCTTATTGAAATTTACCCAGATGGGAGATGGGAGTGGGAATAGAAAGACAATGTCAGAAATTAAAGCGAATAGAAAGTGGGAAAAAAAAACCCTTTATGATTGTTTTTAGTTAGAAAAAACTTTATGTGGCCGGGCGCGGTGGCTCACGTTTGTAATCCCAGCACTTTGGGAGGCCGAGGCGGGCGGATCACGAGGTCAGGAGATCGAGACCACAGTGAAACCCCGTCTCTACTAAAAATACAAAAAATTAGCCGGGCGTGGTGGCGGGCGCCTGTAGTCCCAGCTACTCGGAGAGGCTGAGGCAGGAGAATGGCGTGACCGGGAGGCGGAGCTTGCAGTGAGCCGAGATTGCGCCACTGCACTCCAGCCTGGGCGACAGAGCGAGACTCCGTCTCAAAAAAAAAAAAAAGAAAAAACTTTATGTATATTATTAGCCGTATATTCTTAGACTCATTAAGAGCTTTGAAGAACTTGCTTAAATTTTTCAATTGTACTTTATTGCATTTTAGGAGAAGATTAGTTATAAAAGTAGTAATTGCAAATTTGGGAAATCATGGATGCTTCAAAATATATCCATCATAAATGGCAAGGGGCTACCATGCATCTCTTTTTCTGTAATTGAGGTTCCCTGATTGGAAAGACAAGCTGAACAATCCTTCCCCTGTCATCAAATGGCACATTATGGGGCTGGTTCTATGAAAAATTATCAAGTGAATAAGGGATGTTCCCTGTCTCTAACCCCCACACTCATCTCCTGTTCCATTCACAGATGTCCCCAACTACACCTGACACCCTCACCCTTGCCTCTGGCTCTGCCAGGGTAATTATCATTGCCCGCCTATGCCCTCATTACTTCTGTCTCCAATCAACATTTCCTTGCTTTGTAATTTTTGTTCTTGTGGCCAGTATTGATTGAACCAAAGTGAAAATTAGTAAATTTCTCACACTGGTCTACATTTTTAAGCTAATGGGATAAAGCTAGAAGAGACTTCTAGAGATTTTATTCCACTCCAGGTATTGAGAGACATTTTTATATGGCCATAATAGACTTCCTGACAATTCTGTTTAACCCAAAGGAGTGCTTGTGCCCGTGATGGTTATGATAAACAGGAAAGATATTTTTGAGAAGGTGGAGAGAGATCACAATTCTTTCTTATCAAAGTATCATGTAAATGAATAACCAATTTTATTGTCTGAAGGACTTGCTCTTTTCATTAGTTTCAAATCATACCGTGCTAGAAAGCACAGGAAGATCATGCCAGTTTGTTTTCTTCGGCACCCACTGTGTCTGGATATCAGTGCAATGCAATGGAAGGCAATAAGCAACTACTGACTCTTTGCCTTTCCATGTTCAAAGTGACTGATGGCAAAAGGAAGAAATCTAGAATTCATTATTTTCAACCATTTGTTATCTAAGTGGATTTTAAGACCATGTTGTGAAACTATTATGATTCACCATCAGAGGAAAAGGGCAATTTATTTTGACCTGTGAAGATGCAGCGGATATGATCTATGTTGAAATGATTTTTTTAAAAAGATATTATTTCTAGATTAAACTTCCTTGAGTCACAGCCTAACCTTTTAAGAAATATTTTCCAGTTATGCCTTGCTGACCATATATTGAGTTTTCACAATTTGCACTTCTGTCATTTTAACTAATAATATTTAATGTTACTCCCTGCCATCATATTTCTACTAATTATTCTCTAGCTGCTGCCTGTATTTGCCCCCTGACAGGCAAAGAAGCAAATGTTTGTAATTCCAAGTTTCTAGAATATTTGAATCTGATCAGTAGCAAAAAATCTGTTTCTCATTCATAAACATTATGCCTCTCAAACTAATCATAGTATAGGAATATGTACGACTTTGATTGCCACCTGTCTTTTTCAGAGCTGTTTGTTCTTTTTTTTTTCTTCAGATATTATTTGTTTGCTTATTTTGAGACTCTTTTACAGAAGAGGAAATGAAACACTTACTTGTCAGCACTATTTTTTAAAAAAAATTATATAGTAGAACAGTATTAATTTAATCAAAACTTAAAGATTAAGTATGACAACCTTTTAAAAAGCACTCTCATGTCCTCATTTGAGTTTGTACGGTAGCAGACAGAAACCCTGATAGACATGAGAGGGTTTTTGCCAAAACCCTGATAGACATTAGAACTTGTCCTGTGTTCCTGTTTGGCATTTTTGTAGATGTGCTAAAGCCAAAGTTTATTTTAGAAGAAAAATTGGACAAATATAATGAAAGTATGCAAAGCAATGAGAAAAATCAGTACAAATTTGAAATTTTGTATGAATAACTAGAGTTAACTTTTATTAAAAAAATAAGTATTTAAAAATATTTTCTTCAAGTTTAGTTTTTGTTGCTAAGGCTAAAAAAGGGGGAAATGACCTAAACTTGCTACTTTGCACGTTGAAGAATTTCCCAACTCAAGAGCAGGAAATACTCATGCAAAATTTCTATGATCTATAAAACAAGAAGCATCCTGGTTTTTGAAGGGTGTGATGGCAGTTCCCTTCTCTTTATAAGAATGAGATGTAAAGAAACCACTTGTAAAGGGTTTTTCTTAATAGGATGCATGTGGCTTTGTTGAGAGAGATGATCTTCTCATAAGTATGTGTTTGGAATCTGTCTATATGGTAGGGCTTTGCATATTTTATTACATCCCCTTACTGCTTTGAAGTTATATAGCATCTCTAAAATGTACAAAGAACTCATCTGAAGCTCATATACTTAAAAATCTACATATGTAATCTGAGTATGTAGTTATGAAGTCTTTATTATAGGAAAAGATATAGTAGCTTTGTTATCATTAATTTTTCCTCTGCTACTTAAAAAATTTACGCTGCTAAATGGTAAAAAAAATATTTGCAGAACTTATTTGCAAGGAATTACACATAAATGAGAAGTTAATCTTTTGGAAAATTTTTTCAGGATTTCGATGTAAAGAGCCAGTTTATGAGAATAATATAATACATTTGTTTACAAAGCACTGTTAAATGCAGGCTCTTATTGACTCACAACAATCCTGTGATGCTGCTACTATCATCATCTTTGTTTAAAAATGAGGCAACAGAGACTCAGATACACAGTACTTAGGCTTCTGTTTTTTGTTTTTTTTTTTTTTGAGGCGGAGTCTCGCTCTGTCGCCCAGGCTGGAGTGCAGTGGCGGTATCTCGACTCACTGCAAGCTCCACCTCCCGGGTTCACACCATTCTCCTGCCTCAGCCTCTGGAGTAGCTGGGACTACAGGCGCCCGCCACCGCGCCAGGCTAATTTTTTTGTATTTTCAGTAGGGACGGGGTTTCACCGTGTTAGTCAGGATGGTCTCGATCTCCTGACCTCGTGATCCGCCTGCCTCGGCCTCCCAAAGTGCTGGGATTACAGGCGTGAGCCACTGCGCCTGGCCTTAGGCTTCTGTTCTTTATCCTGTGTTGCGTAATCTCCACACTATACCCTACTTTTTCCCTTTGCCTCGTTTGATCATTTCCAAGACAGCCATGGATCTGCACATTTTCAAGGTAGAATGCCAATATCAGCTTCCTGATTTTACATAGTATGATTTATTTTACTCAGACGTTTATTTTAAAGCAGTTGATTGGGATAAGTTATAGCCACTTTAGACACTGTTTATAACAATGTCTGGCACATAGTAGGGACTCAGATATTTATGGAATGAATGAGTAAACTATATAAGATATATGGGGACCCTTTTAAAGGGAGGATTCCATTTTTGACTGCACACAGAGGAAAACGTCATTGGGAGGGCGGAGGAAACAATAATGGAAGTTGGAGTCATATGGCGCCCTGTTACTTTAAGTTTGATCTGTGGATCAGCAGTATCAGCATCACCTGGGAAATTGTTAGTTACGTGAATGATGGGCCCCATCCCAGACCTACTATATTAGACTGCCATTTTACAAGATGGTGTGGTATGATGTTTACCATTTTACCAGGTCACATAGTATCGGGATCACTGTACAGGGCAGTGGTTCTTAAACCTGATCACACATTAGAATTACTTGGGGACGTAAAAATAAAATAAAATAACCAGTCCTCACTCTGCATCAATTAAATATAGTCTCTGGATAAAGGCACTAAGTATAATTTTTTTTTCTAAAACTCCACTAATGATTTTAGCATGCGGCCAAAATTGGGAATTACTGCTGTAATGTGAAGTCCTCAATGGGTATCAGAACACCTCAGGCTGTTGCTGATAAGGCACTGGATTTAGTATAAGATGTTTCATCACAGTGGAACCCAGTTATCTGGTTTAGAATAAGGTGAGGATTCATTTGAAGTGATCTAATGCCTATTACATTCCTCACATTGGGCAATTCAAAGAACGTGGCCGTCTACCTATAGTCTTTCTAACTCTGTTTATGGCTCTTCATCTATGTGGCTTCATAGTTGGTGCTTGTACTAAATGATTGTCAACCATTCAAAAAACTCCCTCCATACTGTAAAAAACTGTCTGGGTCCATGTTTTTCACTATACATCCATGCCACTTTCAATTCTGACAGTGAGTCAAACCCAATTTTTCTTTTTTTTTTTTTGAGATGGGGTTCTTGCTCTGTTGCCCAGGCTGGAGTGCAGTGGCACGATCTCAGCTCACTGCCACCTCCGCCTCCAGGGTTCAAGCAATTCTCGTGCCTCAGCCTCCCGAGTAGCTGGGATTACAGGCATGCGCCACCATGCCCAGCTAATTTTTGTATTTTTAGTAGAGATGAGGTTTCACCATGTTGGCCAGGCTGGTCACAAACTCCTGACCTCAGGTGATCCACCCATCTTGGCCTCCCAAAGTGCCGGGATTACAGGCATGAGCCACCGCGCCCAGCCAGCCAATCATTTTTTAAGATAAATTTTGGCTCCAGGAGGAAGAGCCTGAGTGTCTGCCCTGCAAAGACTTTGACTGAACACCAGCTCAGATCCTGCTGCTGGAGACAGAATCTCACCTAGAGGTATGTTCTTGTTTTAGTGGATTGTCTTGGGTTTTTCCTCCCGACCTTTTATCTGGAGTATAGCCTCATACAGAACAATAGTGGAAGATAAGAAAAATGGGAGTTTGAGGTTCCCATTAAGGACAATGGAAAGGTTCATTAAGGGCAATGGAAAGATTCATTAAGGGCAATGTGAAAAGAATTGCCTTGTTTTGGAGGCAGTGGGAGCCACTGAAATTTTTGCAATGAACCTATTGTCTGAGACACTGAAATATTTTTTGAATGAATGAATGCAAAAGAGGCGATTTAGAGAGAGAGAGATACCTGGATTGGTTGGTTAAAGAAGAAGACGGCAATTGGCTTATTTCCTAAAAGGAAATCATTAATTAGATACGGAAGGTGGAAAAGGACATAGAAAAGAAGGAATGATGGGAGACAAAGTGGCACCTAATTGAATTCAATAGATATATATTACATTAGAATAGTGCTTCCCAAGCTTTAACATATGTAAGAATTATCAACAGAACTTGCAAACACACTGATTCCTTGGCCCCTACCCCCAGAGATTCTGATTTAGAGGTCTGAGGCAAGCTGCAAGCATTTGTATTTTACTAAGCCAGCTCCGAAGATGATGCCGATGCTGCTGGTCTGAGGACCACACTTGTAATAACATTGTATTTGGGCTTGGAAACCTGGAGCTAGAATATTTTGTTTTCGATTTTGGTTCTTCCACTTACTGCCCAGGATATCTTAAGCAAATCTATTACCTTTTCCAAGTGATAGATTAATACTTAAAATACCATAATATATCATTTACTCAGGGATCTTGTTAAATTGCAGATTCTGATTCAGTTGGTCTGGGATGGAGGCTGAGCTTCTGTATTTCTGAAAGTCTCCCAGGTGACAGCCATGCTACTGGTTCATGAACTGGACTACTATTAGCAAGTACCCAGGCATTATTTCCCCATACTTCACATATGTATTACAATTAAATAAAAATATATAGATAGAAACAGTTTGAAAATTGTGGAGCAAAATGTAAATGTAAGGTGATAGTAGTGAATTGATGGAGACAGGAAATGGAAAAAGATGACTGAATTTTAAGCTGACTAGGAGAATTTTGGCACATACATAGAAATAAAGAAGTCAGGAAGGACATCTGGTTTAACAGAATGTGGATGTTGGGGGGAAAGTAGCAGGCAGTTGAAAACGTAAGACAGGAATAAGCTTCAGAAATAATTTAATCTTGAAATAAGAATTTTGGAGTTGTACACATATGATTGAAAGATATTTCTGTATATATGGGTATATAGAAAAAAAGAGAATAAGTAGAGAATCTGGGAAGAGATACCAGTTGGAAGATGTGAGAAGGAAGAGGTACTATTGGAAGACAGAGCATAGTTTAGCACCTTGTCATAGAGACATTACTTGTCTAACCCCGGGCTGTATCAACAGATTGTATATCCTCATGATTGAGGATAACAGTCTATTGCATTTCCTAGGCATTCCCCCACTTAGAAATTATTGAAGCATCCCATTTGTGTATGATTTTTGTGGGCAGCTATTCCAAGAATGGTGGAAGATATGTATCCAAGACTTACGAGTTCCTTGGACCAGGTCATAAGCATTTAGAAAATAGAGTAATTGAGGGAGATCATGAATTGTATAGAAGTGAGGGATTCTGCAATTGAATATCCTTGCCTCATCAATCAATTCAGATACTTGGACATCTATGAAGCTCAAGACAAAATGTAGTTCAATACCTTACTAGAAGGAGCATTTTCACAGAGATAAATTATCCACTAGGGAGAATAGTAAGTAGAATTACATGCCTATTAATAGTTGCATAATTTTAAAAGAAAAGAGCATAATTTGTTTAAGACACTAGTGTATTTGACTGTGTCACGGTGATGTTTTGGTCATTTTCTTAAGGATGCTTCCAAATAATGGCCTCAGATACTAAATATGGTTAATAAGAATTCTGGCTGAATGTGGTGGCTCACATGTGTAATCCCATGGGGATTGGGAGGCTGAGGTAGGAGGCTCTCTTGAGGCCAGAAATTCAAGACAAACCAGGGCAACATAGTGAGACCCCATCTCTACGAAAAAACAAAAACAAAACAACAACAACAAAAACAATAAAACCAACTGGGTGTGGTCCTGCATGCCTGTAGTCCCAGCTGCTGAGGCGGGAGGACAGATTGAGCTTAGGAGTGCGAGGCTGCAGAGAGCTGTGATTGTACTACTGCACTCCAGCCTGGGTGACAAAGCAAGACACTGTCTGAAAAAAGAAAAAAAAAAATTTCTGTTTTTCTTTCCCATAATTCACTGGCTCGTTTGCTTTTTGGGTACTTTTAATTTTCCCTCTAAATTTCAAAGTACTAGGTGTTAAAATCTGGACATTTGAAAGTTTGATTTGCAATCATCTAAACTCCTAATCAACAGAGGTCTCTTTCTAACATTGATTTACTCTCAGAGGGTCATTCATAAACATATTCATTACAGGCACACTCCACGAATATTCAATGATACATCAATCACTGAGCTGTTTATGTTAAGAGACACAATTGAAATTGAACAATATAACTCAATAAAATTACTGGTCTTTTTATTTATTCATCCAAATCCTAGTTGCTCAGTCACTGTAAACAGATCCATTGGAAACAATTCACTTTTCTATTGTTTCAGGATTGATCTTCTCAAACACATGATTATTCTTAATTCAGACAAAATATTTCATTTCTTTAAGTACACGAGACGGAATTAGAGCCAGCTGAATGCAATAAGAGATGAGGAAGGAAGACGCTCAATAAAAGGAAATCAAACCTGTTTACAAGTCTGGATCTAAACACTTGTGAGGTTTGTGGTTTTGGAAACTATGTTCATATGTTAGAGGAGAAAATGATGAATACCGGATAAACATGAGTTTAAATGGCCTAGGCCAGATTCTTATTCCTCTTTGCACCCTAAGTATCTCTTTTAAACAAAGAGTTTCACTTAATTTCAAAAAGACCACATGCAGACAAAAGATCAATGAACAGTAGAGTGACAGAGAAATTCAATTTTTCTGAGAATGTTAAGATATATCTACCATCCAGAAGACAACTTAAAATATGGAAGCACTCATAAAAACAATTAATGTATGTAGTCATCATGAGATACACCAAATTATCATCTCATACTAGTGGTAAATCTTGGTTTCCTAAATCTGTTTTTTGTTTCCAGTTCTTCCACTTTGAATATATGATACCGCAAATATGCTAAACAGGGCCCTTGGGCAAATTAGAAACAGAGGTTGGTAAAAATATTAGGAATTTTTTTATTTCAATTTAAAATGTGTTTTTTTAGAACGTAAAAAACTTAATGTAAGTGTATTCTGGAATCATAAGGATGAACATCAACTAAACGAGTCCTGTCCTGGAGCTCTAGTGCCCTTTGGCATATGTATTTATTTATCTACATTTTAAACTTACTAATTTTTTAAAAGTATGAGAACAGCTAGGATGAAGCTATTCAATGTGCAGTCATTTTGGATCAATATGACTTCCAGTGATGGGTTACCAGAAAAGATGCTGGACTGTAAGAGTTTTTGAATTTGTGGGCTTTGGAATTTTGATGACTGAAAAAAAAAAAAAAAAAAGGCTAAAGGGAATTGGCATTTTAATTCCATGTGGCTGAGCTTTTTAGTTGCATTCAGACACTTCTATTTTTATTTCTTCAAGCTGGGCCTGTTTCCAAGAAGGAAGCTGTGGAATTATTGCTCTTACTCCCACATTTAGTGCAATCCCTTACAATACTAAGGATAGGTCAGCTTTTTGCCTGTCCCCTGCATTAAACCTACAAGTAGATCAGATTTCAGGATAAGCAACAAGCAAAAAAGGACAAAAAAATTTCATGTGAAACATTTGAACCAGCTTGACTTGAATTATGGTCGAATCAACTCCATAATCTAACGTTCACAGAGTGCTTTGGCCTTAGAACCTGGCTGGTTTTACCCTATAACATTTAAGTTATTCTTTCATTTATTCTTTTTCTTCTTCTCTTCTTCCTTTTATTTTTATTACCCTGCTGTGTTCCTATACATTTAAAAGGTTAGCTGTTTGTATTTTATACAATGGAAAAACTGTTGTTGAAGTTTTCGCCTTGAAAAGCACTGACTGTACCTAAAAACAGAAAGAAAGCACTCCTTTGCCTTGCCTCCCGTTGGTTGTTTGGAAACAGCTGTTTGACGCCAAGTTTGTACTTCACTCTTATCAGCTCATTTGGTGAGATCAGAATGTGCCTGAATAACTCTGAAGGTTAAAATATGTTGACTGAATTTTCTGCTGCCACCATTCAGCAGCAGCTAGGCTATGCCTCTCATGATCATGACACGTACTGGAAATTTTCCTGGCTTCTATACATCATCATTTCTGCCTGGTGAGTGTCATCTGAGGATGAGCACAGCAGGATGGCCTGCCAATGGGCCTGACAGAGCTGGCCTACGAACATATGGAATTGTGCTTCCAATAGAAAGCACACTATTTGCATTGACTTGTCATCATTCAGGGACCAAATTTTTTATTTTTGCCTTTTTATCAACCATTGGTGTCTTGTTTAGGGCATCTATAACTTTTTTTTTTTTCAGAGAAAATTGGGCATTACAATTTTCTTACTCAATCTCATAATCATTTTAAGCATTCCAAAAATTATACTCCACTGGTCCTGACTGCTACTTAAATTGTATATGTTCTTTCCAGTCCTTATTTACAATGTAACTCCTAATCCTTCATAGTACAAACAGAAGAGTCTTTGATTTTGATATTTTTTTAATCATTCAATCTTACAGAATTGAATCATGCCATATTGTTATTTTTGCTCAGCAATTAGAAAATACTCACTGTCCAACAGTCCAAGAACTTTTAAGTATTACAAAATCCTTTTCCGTAATCTCATGTTAACAATACAGCCTTAGTTTAGAAGCATTTTCTAAAAGATGTTAAGCATTAACCTTGCAATTTGTGGTGTGCTTATATTTATTGCCAAATAATTTGCAGCATTTTGTCAGTTATTTATCTAGTTATTTATATGTTTATCTGATGCCTATGCTGAAATATTCAAGGGCTTTGACAAGTGTGCTGTGTTAGCAGAAAATACTATTCAAGGGAGAAAAAAATATTCTTTTTCACTTGACTACTTCAATACAGCAAGTACAGTAGTTACTATATGATTTATTGAACAACCATTAGAAGGAAAGAGATGAAATAGATCAGCCAATCCCCTAAGTCATAGATACTGAATATCTACTTTGTGTGGGTTTATGTCTAAGATATCATGGGAGCTCCATAAAATACGTAACAGTTACCCAAATGGCAAAATAATGAACTTAGGATAAACATAAATTTTAAAAGGCTTGTACCTAATTTTTATTCTTTTTTGTTCCTCAAGTTCTTTTAAACTTAGAGCTTCCCTGGGCCTCAACCAGTGCCATCTGGGCAAAGATTCAATAACCTATGTGGAGATCATTATTGACCAAATATGTTATCAGATTTAGATGGTTTGATATGCAATTATTCTGAAGACCAATTAAATATCACACACGATGGTCTTTAATAGACAAAATTGTATTCTTATATGAATGATACATCTTAGTTTCCCATATCTGTTTTCTCTTTCCAGTATATATTTTTTGAATAAATATTAAAAACCTGCCACATGGACAAACCATGCCAGTGTTTCCTTTTCATCATATACAGTTATTTGAAGAGGTTGGCATTAATCTGTGAATTCTCCATCTAGCTCATCAGGAAATAGCTGCAAAGAAGGAATTGTCAAATAGTTACCTTGGTCCCTGTGGGAAGAGTGGGGCTCCTTATGGGGAAGATGGGAGAGACAAATTTAGGAAAAAGAACTGAGAATTGTCTTTTCTTCCTGATTCTTGCCTAAATTCAGATAACTTATTACAGATGCTATTTTCATCTTCTGAAATATCTAACCACTTTTTCAAAGGCTAGGTTTAGTTGGGGAGGATTTTCCCTTCTACAAGGCTTGCTTCAATTCTAGACTCATTAAGATGTTGAAATATCTATTCTGGTGGTTCTTTCCTTAATGGTAACAGGTTGAATTCTGTCTAAAGTTTTACAGGTTCAGATGTTGAATCTTGTTAAGATGCAGATGTGTTCCAGGATCTCCACCTAGAACAGCCATTCAAAAACCCCAGAGTAGAGCTAAACATTGTGTGCATGTGAAGTATGACGCACACACAAAACTACAGTGTAGTTGAGAAATGATTGCAAAGATAAAACCATGCCTCGTGTACAAAACCCCACACATATAAAAATAATCATCTTCAACTTTATGTAATTGTTCATAAAATAGATTATTTAATATTAGTTTTTTTAACACAATATGAAAGTAAAATTTTAAAAGTGTAATTATTTGAAATGTACGAGAGTGCTTTACATTAAAAAATTGCAACTATATGTCCCTAAGCAAATCGATTAACTTCTCTGGTTGTGGTTTCCTCTTCTGCAAAACCAGAAGATTGGACCAGCTATTTCTCAGGTTTCTCTCAGGTCCAGTATTTAATAATTCTGTGACTCATTTTATGAAATTCGTCACACCTTAATTTATGAACTTCTAATTACATATTTGTATGTAGGCTTTTCTTAAAATGGTTTCATACCATTTGTTATATTAATACTTGCTTAACATTTAAGGAGAAATTAAAGATAGAGGAGAATGAACAAGAGACAGGAATAAGAAATAGTTCGTAAAGCCCAAAGTACTAAAAGGCATTACAGGCAATACAATTTTGTGGGTATTTTGAAGAAAAGGAAAGTCACTGTAAACTTTAGTTTCTATTTTGTGCCATGTATGTTATGGCTGCTAGTTACTTAATCTCACAACTACTCTAAAATACATATTAATGTCCGGTGTATACTTCTAAGTAAACTATGGCTCAGAAAAATCCAAATGCACTGAATTAGGAGGTAACACAGTTGAGGTCTTTGGGTTTGAGTGATTCTTTACATGCTCTTAACCAGATCATGATGCAGTCTTTGTTTATCAGGATGAAATAGCAAAAGAGAACTGCACATAGAAGGATTAAGTAGCACATGAAATGTCTAGGCTCCTAAAGAGTTCCAAAATAATATCTTTTATCAACATTTGAATCTTTATTAAAAAATTCTTACCCAGAATAAATTGAAATAAAGTATAAAAGACCACATATAGTGCTAACAAAGACTTATGTCTGCTGATGCTATGCTATTCAGTGATTCAATAATGCTAATCATAGCAATAAAATATTTACTAAATAAATATGGATTGAAGCTTTGAGCAAAGGCCATCATTGTTTTTCTCATAACACGGAACTACTTTCACGAGAATGATATGTGCATAAAATTTGCCCTCTACAAGAGATTACCTAAAGAATTATTGTTATTTTGTAGAAGGTTTGTATTGCACTTCAAATCCAATAATGAATATTGAGGGCTTTCTGTTCAGATCTATGAAATAAAGGATAATTTATGCTTATTCATATAATAACTAAGAAGCTATCAAATATTTATCATTGGATTGAAGCAATGGAAATGGTGAGAAGAAGGGAGAATGAATCTATTTTTAAAAGAAGAAAAATGCAATTAAGTCTTTTTGGGGCATAAGAATTTGCAGAACTATTATAAATAGAAGGGCCCATCTCAGCTTAATTACTTCAAAACAGCTTCCTGCAACCTCCCACCAAGTAGATGAGCAATTAGTATAATCATAGCAATAAGTCAAAGACACTTGCTGTTCAAACTCGTGTTGCAACTTTTCCTTTTGGCATTGCTCCTAGCCTATTCCAGTTCCACACACAGACACAAATGCACATATTTAATAAAATTTTATTTGGTAAAAGGCAAATGCCTAGGCTTGACTCCTTTTTTTGTATCAAGGTTAAGTAAAGGGCACTGAACAAGTGAAGCTGTGCTGAAAACAACAGTGGCCAAGGCAGAGATATTCTTATACCTCAACCCGTTGTGCAGATGGAAGTCTGGCCAAAAAACCATAAAGCATCAAGTATGACTGTGAGTCAATCTGTCAGCACAAGTACAAGGTGACTCAGGAAAAGATTGCATTTTGTTTTCTGGGAAATACTCAG